>NC_133798.1:28175108-28475108 GCF_043250625.1 Sebastes fasciatus | reverse complement strand
GGTTCTCCTGTAAATTAAATGTGCGAGCCTCGACCATCATAGCTGCTTCTGCTTCAGTGTCCTTAGCCAGGCACTAATGACCCTCAGACCTCACCGTGACCTCTGTGACCTCTGTGACCTCTGTGAATGCTGAAGTATTCCCTCCGAGCGCTCCAGGTTCGTCTCCTCCAGCTGCGTAAATGAGCACTCGGAAAACTCGGCGCGCTGTGCGACCCTTTGCCAGCGGTGATGAATTTGGCTGCTGAGGACAAAAATAAGAGCCACTGGAAAAGAGAGGAATGATCGGTAAATCATCTCTGCCTTTCAGGTGTGTTTGTTTCTGAGAGGAATCTGCTCCTGTCTGAGCCGAGCCAGAGACCGGCTCGATTTATCGGAGCTGTTGGCGACTGAGACGGAGAGAGAGACTTGGCAGAGCGGAGATACCAGATCCAGATCCAAGTCTCTGATCGCTGCCACTGGATAATCTGACTGATTCAGATGATCTTCGCTGACAATCAGGACACATTTTTTACATTTTCTACACAGCAGAGGAGCCTTTGTGACTTGTTTGTGTTCATACTTAGGTGAATTTTCCAGCTGCTGTAATAATCGACACCAGATTAGTATCCAGCTACTGCAGCAACGGAGAGAATATTTTTGTCCGAAGAGAAACAAAGTCTGTGCTGTTTTAGCTCCAGTTTTCAAATCAGATGCAGCAGTAAGGAAATAAGTCTAATCAGGCCAAAGATGGGAGTGATTTAGCTGCTCGCTGTCAGGCAGCCTCACGCAGTCTGTGTCACTTCCTCCAGCAGGCAGGCAGACGGCTCTATTGGCTCAGCATCACTGCAGCCTGACGCTCATGTTGACCAGATAACCCTCTGCCTCTCTGACAGCCAGCGCAGGTCAGAGGTCACCACCCTGACGGTCTGCGTAGTATTTTCTGACCTGTCAGATTTCTGTTAGAGCAGACGCAGCATCTACATGCCAAACTCCCTTTAAAAACCTGGACATTTTACAAGATGTATGTGATACAACTCAGGAGATTTTTTAAATCACAAATCACAAATATTAAATTCGGCATAAACAAAGAGTCTAGAAGCAAAGAGGCGACAGCCGCTAGATGGCGCTGCCGTAGCTCTGCCGCCATTTTGGACTGAAAACACCAATGAGTCTGTGTCCATGAATGTATAAAGAGACGTCTGTAAATCAGAGGATCAATTTTTTAGGTAAATCAACTTCCCAGTAGGAACACTTAAATAGCCCACATTTAAATCATTATGTCCTAACAGCTGAATCCAGAGTTATTTTCCTCGCCATAATGAACGTGCATCGGACCCACGGGACTGTATGCGGCTGTAATAATGGATATATTGGCTGTAATTCATCACTTTTATTATCTTCTAATACACCCATGGGCTGTATGCTGTCAGCCTGTACCGTGGTGGATGTATTAACGTCTCTGTTCCCAAACATCCGGCTATCGGCCAGTAGCTAGTAGTGCTAGTAGCATGACATCAGCAGAATTTAATGGAGTTGTAGGCTATTTACTAACACGCAGGGCAAAAGCACAGGACACAACCTCTTCTACATCCAAAAAAAAAAAAAAGTTTGAGATTGCTCTCAATGTCTGTGTTTTTTCTAACTTCCATTTCTGTCCATCGCTGACTTTATGCTCCTCTGGGAAGCAGCCGGGCAAAAAGTTTAATAAATAAATAAGTAAATAGTTAAAATAGTATGAATATTATTAATATTTTACTGTTCAACACAGGACATTTCAGTAGATACATTAAATATGACAATAGAATAGAAATAAGTTAGTTTAATAAGGGTTAAGCTAAATAACCCTTTAGGGTCTCTTTGTAGGCTGACGTTTTACTGCCGTCCAGTTGTTGCTTTCAGTCCAAAATGGTGGAAGCGTAGCTCTGCTGCTTCACCTTTTGGCAATATAGGTTCTTTAATGCAACACTTTGAGTTAATTCTTGACTTTAGAAAGAGCTTTTGATCACAAACAAACACTGAGTACTCGTACAAAAAAGAAGTATAGTTCAAGTTTCTTTTATGATGTAAACTTAAGTTCAAGTATCATCCCAAGTATACTTTATGTAATAAGCATACTAATATCAATGTACTAGTAGTATACTTGTAAGTGTACTACTTCTTGGGACTAAATTGGCCTTCTTTTAAGTTTATAAAAGTATTCTTTTAAGTGTACTTTAAATGTAAGAGTAGTAAACTTTGAGTACATTACTAGTTTATATCCAAGTTGTATTTTGTACTGCAACTATAATGTGAACTATACTACAAGTGAACTAGGTATAATGTTTACTAGTTATATACTTGTAGCCCATTTTTTAGTTTATGAAAGTACACTTTAAAGTATACTCTCAGTAAACCACTAGTTTAATAGTTTTTACCGCCAGTATACTTGTAAGTTTTCTTTAAGTGAACTTATAGTACAGATGTTGCAACAGAACGATCAAATGACTTTCACTTCTTAGCAGTATACCTTTTTTGGCGTACATATCGTTGACCAAGCAGCACTCACACATACAGTTGTATATATCGCTGCTTTAGCCATACTCAGTGTTTGTTTGTGATCAAAAGCTCCAGAACAGCTCTAAGTGGACCTCGTGGTGAGATTGTTTTGTCAACGACTCTTTCTAAAGTCAAGAATTAGCTTAAAACCTCAAAGTATTCAGTGTTGCTTTTTCTTTGAATATCACAGGGAGCGAGCGACAAGTCAAGTTTCACTGGAAAACCTGCTACTTGTTGGATTAAATATGAGCTGAATTCAAATGTGACTCCATCTGTTTCACAAAACTCACTGAGTCACATAAATACTTCTTCCAGCCAGGACACATTAAATTCTGAATTTTTTGAATGAAGCTTGTTGTGAGAGTTTCTCCTTACATAAGATGACACGTATCAGGGATCGACTTCCACCGTACACACAGTACTGGCTGAAAAATATAGTTTTCTTTAGTTATATAAAACATTTTTATGCTTCACACAAATTCAGCGGACTGTTCTGTGCCTGAGTCTTCGTTACAGACAACATAAAACCACCGTGCATGTCTGTGGCTGCTACGAAGTGCTGCTGTGGTGCCAGGCCGGCAGCAGCACTCGGCCAAGATATATTTCTACCATGGTTTGTTTTATAATAGCGTGTCAGAGAGATTCAACAGTTCACAGGACAGTTATTGAGTCCATTTAAAGAGAATTTAAGTGACATTCAGAAGCTGCCAGGACACATCTGTTTCCAGAGGTGACTAATCACACCTGTCTGGGACATCAAGGAGGTTAAATCCACTTCAATCAGGTACTAGATAATCATAGTAGGAGGGATTTCTTGTGTGTTTTAGCCTGAAGACAGGTGGTAGCGGATGTCTTCCTGTGTGGTGTCACCGACCGCAGACTGACAAGCAGCAACAACAACATCATGACTGATGATGTTTAACGATCCGCCTAAAAGCCACACCGTGAACCCATTTCCCCCTCTGAGTTCCTGGAGAAAAACCCATCACCTCAGCAGCGAGAGCTCGCTGACCTGCAGGCCGACCCTCCAGGGAAACATCCACCTCCTCGCAGCCATCGCACCAAACTCTACCCAGATCACATTTAGGGGCCGGTGGGATCATGATGCTCCAGCTTCAATGTATGGAAACATAATTTAATCCGAGTGAATGAGGAAAATGATCTCTGGCATCATCCACTTGGAGTAAAAGGTTCTCATTTTATTTTAAATTTGCACGATTTCTCTCTGCCAGTAGCAGCGGTGCTTAGAGATTAGGATGTTAGTGGGTTCATCTGCTCCTCCAACACCAGGTTTCCTCACAACTGTGGTGACCCCTCCTGACCTTTTCTCTTACCACCATTTCATTAATTTCCCCGCTGGCCGAGAGGAAATCTTATTTAAATGCTGTATGTCGAAAATATGGCCAGAAATTCCAGCCCGTTCTCATTCCCAAGTACACTTTAAAGTATACTCTCAGTAAACTACCATTCTATTAGTTTTTACTGCAAGTATACTTGTAAGTGTTCTTAAGTGAACTTACAGTACTTAGCCAAATATACTTTTCTGCATACTTGTCAGTATAAGCCAAGTTTACTTACACTTTTCTGTATACTTGTCTGTATAAATCAAGTATACATAGACTTTTCTGTATACTTGTCTGTATAAATCAAGTATACATGGACTTTTCTGCATACTTGTCAGTATAAGCCAAGTTTACTTACACTTTTCTGTATACTTGTCAGTAAAAGCCAAGTGTACTTACACTTTTCTGTATACTTGTCAATAAAAGCCAAGTATACTTAGACTTTTCTGTATACTTGTCAGTATAAGCCAAGTTTACTTAGACTTTTCTGTATACTTGTCAATAAAAGCCAAGTATACTTAGACTTTTCTGCATACTTGTCAGTAAAAGCCAAGTGTACTTACACTTTTCTGTATACTTGTCAATAAAAGCCAAGTATACTTACTTTTCTGTATACTTGTCAGTATAAGCCAAGTTTACTTACACTTTTCTGTATACTTGTCAGTATAAGCCAAGTTTACTTACACTTTTCTGTATACTTGTCAGTATAAGCCAAGTATACTTAAGTATAATTTTGTTAAGTATATCTCCGATTAGTACATAAAAAGTAATCTGAAAGCCTACTCTCTTATTTTAAGTTTAAATGAAGTATGCTACTTGAATAAACTTCTTTTTTGGTAAGGGTAGAAAAACATGTGCAGATGAAGACACAGTCAGATCCACCATAACTGACAGAAAACATCACATTGAGGTGATGAAATGCTTGTTAGGGAAGCTGTGAGTACTTCCCCAGCTGTTGACTTTCAAAATAAGACGATTCAATGGACTTTTTAATTCCTACACTAGATGAATGAAGTGACATGAAGGCACCGAGGCTTTAAGTGGAAGCATCCTGGGAACAACCAGTTTACAATTTTAAACAGAAAAAGCTGAAAATCTAAAGAGAGATTCAAATAAATCTGTAAACTTTTATTTTTTCTGTCTTTATCTCCGATGCTCCTTCAGGTGTAAAAAATAATAATAAATAAGTTATAAAGCACCTTTAATGTCCCTCTGTGCACCTTTTGAACCCCCAACTGTACTCTATTTATACTGTAATCAATCTCACATTGAGTCCATCAGCAACACCTGCCTCCCTCTCTCTCTCTCTCTGATCTGTGTGATGCTCGCTCGCTCACCTGGCAGGAAGCTGCAGGTCCACAGCAGCAGAAGAAGGTGATAATAATCCATGAGTGAGTTTGAAATAGAAATAGACAGAGTGAGAGTGAGTGTTGGTGGGTTGATTCTTAACTGCTGCTCTGATGTGTGAAGGAGAAACAGAGAAGGAGGAGGAGGAGGAGGAAGAGGAGGAGGAGGAGCACAGTAAACACTCCTCCTCTGTTGTTTTTAAAGAGCCTTTAACTTCACCTTCCCTTCTTAAACCAGGAGCTGTAATGTCTCTATTTGTGCACAAACAGGAAATGCCTCCATTTGTGTCTGTGACCAGATGTTAACATCTGTCCACTGCTACTTACTGAGGAGCACTGAGGATCCTGGGTAATATTTCACCTTTTAAATGACCACCTGTATACCAACACCTCATCCTGTGTTACTTTGAATACTTGAAGAAAACTTTGTTTTTCTCTCATGCCTCCAAAGTGAACGGAGAATCCGACAACATGGACAAGTCTTGATGAGTTGAAGTAAATGTGGGCCGCGTTTAACAACAACAAAACTACATCACGACATCAAACTCTCACACAACTAGTGCAGAATAATCCAAGTCTCATTTATCCAGTCGTATGTTCTCTACTTCACAAACACATGCATCTTCTACTCATCTGTGCAAGTCCGAAGTGTTTTCTGCACTATTTTATGTCTCGGCTTCTCATTTTTTTTACTTGGGTGTTTTTTCTTTTTCTACTTATTTAATGAGCATTGTTGGAAGGAGGCTGAGATCTGAGACTTTCATTGCCAAAGACTGTTTCTCTATATTTGTTGTGCACATGACAGTAAATAACTTGAAACTTGATAAATAATTGTAAACCTTTGATAAAGCATTTATAAGTGGTGTATGAAGAACTACAATATGGTTCCTGAGGTGCTCCACAGTTCCTTCCACAGGAAGCTCGTAGAATTAGTATTATTTATAAGCTAAGTTAGACGACACATTTTGCAGTTTTGTGAACTATTTAGTTAAAAGACATAAGAAGTAACAGCTAGCATGCTACCAGCGTTAAGCTAAATATGCAGACAAACTTTTCACTTAGAAAAAATGTATCATGTGACTCGTCAAACGCTGGTCTGGACGGTGAAAAACAGTAACTCATAGATAGAGCTTTATATCTATGCAGTAGCGTCTCTCACATATCTGTGGTGGTGTTTCTATCATCCGTAAAGAGATGCATTTCCTTGCGTTGAACACTAGGGGTCATAATCAAAGAACGTATATTGATAAGAAGTGAAAGTCAACTGTTCGTTCCATGTCAACATCAGCGCCCAGCTGCAGAGCTACACTTGAAAACTTTCAGTCCAAAATGGCGGCAGCGGCATATGTAAAAAAAAGCACCAGAGTTTTGTTTCTTTGTTTCTGTACTCTTTGTCCGTATACTATACGGATTTACAGACACCAAACTTAACCATGTGGACATGAGGCGTAAGGCTCAAACATGTCATTAGGAGAGGAGCAGCATGTTGGCTCCACCTGTTGTATTTATAGAGCACTTTTCAGTCATAGAAATGCCCCTAAACTGTGACGTTGATGTTGTCAGACATTTTTAGAAAACAATACAGCAGGAGAGATCCACTTAGTTTAGGACGTAGCAAACATGTTAAACGATGAATGATCACTCTTGTGTAAAAATGAAATGATGAATGACAGGTCAGTTTTACCCACTATGATAATATGATAAGACTACTGAGAGAAGGAATACATGCACAAACACACAATAATCACGTTCTTGTCACTCTGCAGTGAATTGACAAAAAAAACAAAAAAGTCTGAACCATAAACTGAACGGTTAACATTGTGGAGTCCCCACACTGTAAATGTGTTCCCACAGTGCAAGTAACACACGCACACACGTTCCCTCCCCGTCAATAAAAAGAAGCAGCGAGCTGGACGTCTGCAGGCTGCTGGAAATAACAAGTGGAAACTGAGAGTCAAAGCAGCGTTAAAGTGAAACAGACAACCTTTAAATCAGCCTGAGGGTCAGTGAACGCAACACCCTGTTACTGTCCAACATGTGTACTGTAGTGGACACACAGAGAGGTGGACAGACAGACTGATGGACAGAAAGACTGATGGACAGACAGGTTGATGGACAGGTGGGAGCTGATCTGTCCTCTCATCGGCAACAATTCATTTCTTTTGCATCAAAAGAAATGAATATTTTAGGAGTATTTTAATCTCAAACAAAATCCCCAAAACAGTCAATGATCTCATTGACATTTGGTTCCTGTTTCCTCTTCCTGTGGGCAAACTGCTCAAACATCCAGATGTTGGTACACATGTCCACCATAACGTCAAGTCAAGTCCTCGCCACCTCTTGCAGGATGTGAAGGGTTCTGACTCATGAAGACTGCATGTCCAACTTCCACTTGCCTTCTGCAGACACTCGTTCTCCTTGGTCAGCTCCAATGACGAGGCTCATATTGTAAGTAGGAAGTAATTTATTCCACAAAAATAAAAATGAACTAAAATATATCCATGTGCAATGATGAACTATCAAAAGCTGACCAATTCTGCTGAAAATAACTGAACAACAGTCTACAATCTGCGGTCAGAAACACTTATGCTCCCCATCCTGCTCCAGTGAAGCCTAACAAACACTAATCACCAAATAGTTCAATAGCATCCTGCTAGACTATGGGAGCAGAAGTCTTAATTTCAATGGCATAACACAATGCATTTTTGCAATGAGGATCAAATACAATAAAAACTGTAAATAATACAACATGGCTCTTACAGAAGGTAAATGTCAATGACATTTATCGGCTTAAGATTTTAGGAAACACACTTATTCACATTCTTTCAGTGAGTTAGATCAGAGGATTGACACCTCTCTCATATCTGTCTGGTAAAATGTTATACAGCGAATCCAAATGTCGAACTGTTCCTTTAAAAGTTGGATTGTTTGAAGTGAATGTGAAGGCAGACTTTAAGTCCTCAGTGAGAGGAGGCAATCGTGATCAAGTTATTCTGGAATTAATCTGAAAAAGAACATTAAACATTTCTGATTATAAATGTACGGGAAAAGTATAAAATATAAATTCCTGTCACTTTAAATCCCAAATGAAAACAATGAACATTATGCAGAAAGTCACTCAGAGACAAAAAGATCACAGCCAGGAGAATAAACTGCTCTGAGATCATTTCAACCGCACAACTAAAAATACTGCAGTAATGAACAGAGTCCTTTAATTTCCTGACACTCAACTAGCGCCACTAAATATTGGAACAATAATATTTTCATCACAGAGGACACAACAGAGAGTTGGAGGGCTTTAAATCAACCCTGTCTCCTACAAAATGATGTTCCCACACAACTAAACTGCATTCTCGATTATGTTTCAAAGGGAAACGTATTTTCTCTTTCTGATTACGGTCACAGTTTTAAACAGTTTTAAACACGTGGTTAAAGTTGTAAATTGAAACAAAACGCAACAAAACAACTTGGTTAGGTTTAGTAAAACAAAAACATCATGGTTTGGCTTAAAATGACAATGTTTGTTAGGTTATTTAATTTACGGATGTAAATTCAAATAAGTCAACGTTGACTTTTAGTTTCATACGGGACATGAGCGGCGGTCTCCTGGGTGGAAGTCCTGTGTTTATTTGACCCATCCATCACCCCGACCTCCTCCCTGTCGTTAGAAACGCAATGCAGCGTTTGGTTATACTTAGCTCCACCCTCTAGTGTCACTTCTGGTTGCAAGAAACCAATATGGCGACCGCCAAAAACCAAGGTGGTGATGGCCAAAAACCAATATGGCGACGGCCAAAAACCAATATGGCGACGGCCAAAAACCAGGATGGCGACGGCCAAAAACCAATATGGCGACGGCCAAAAACCAAGATGGCGACGGCCAAAAACCAATATGGCGACAGCCAAAAACCAAGATGGCGACGGCCAAAAACCAATATGCCGACGGCCAAAAACCAAGATGGTGACGGCCAAAAACCAATATGGCAACCGCCAAAAACCAAGATGGCGACGGCCAAAAACCAATATGGCGACGGCCAAAAACCAAGGTGGTGACGGCCAAAAACCAATATGGCGACGGCCAAAAACCAATATGGCGACGGCCAAAAACCAGGATGGCGACGGCCAAAAACCAATATGGCGACGGCCAAAAACCAAGATGGCGACGGCCAAAAACCAATATGGCGACGGCCAAAAACCAAGATGGCGACGGCCAAAAACCAATATGCCGACGGCCAAAAACCAAGATGGTGATGGCCAAAAACCAATATGGCAACCGCCAAAAACCAAGATGGCGACGGCCAAAAACCAAGATGGCGACGGCCAAACACCAAGATGGCAACGGCCAAAAACCAAGATGACAAAGGCCAACATGCCGAACTCAAGGCTTCAAAACCGCAGTCCACAAACCAATGGGTGACTCTGACTCGACTGATATCAAACAAGCAGAAAACTGCTACCAGTGATGGAAGAAGTATTTAAACCCTTTACTGCAGTAAAAGTACTAATACCACGCTCTGAAAATACTCCACTACAGATTCATCCTCTGGAGACCCTGAATGTAAACCTCTGACCTCAACCCGGTGATCCTGCAGCCACAGAGACCAGGATGGACCGGAGCCTAAAGAGACAAAGGAAGCATTAAAAGAGAGCTGCTGACAGCCTGTTATGAAACAGAAGGAAAAATATAACCTGATTAATAATGAAAAGCAGTTCAAGATGGCCGATGGCGTGCTAGGTGAGTATTACATTCCTACAGAGAATGGAGCTGTTGGCTCGGTGTTGTCTGGAGGACGGGGGACGGCTGTAGATCTGTTTCCTGGACTGGTGTGAGGACTCGTCTCCTCCAGCAGCTGTCAGTAACAGGAAGGACGAGGAATCTAATCCAGATAACCTGGACCAAGATACTCTTCATCATCACAAAACGTGATGAGACGCAGAAAATGTGTTGGTCCCCACATCCGGTGAGTCTTCATCTGGATCAATATGTCCCCTTTTTTAATTCTACTTCCTGTTTACATCAATCCCTGTCAATCCCAGAATGCAGCAGTCAGATACATCGTTTATTCAAAGCTGATTTAAAGCACAACTTTGGTCCTTTATGTGCAGTTTTTACCATCTTTTCTATCAGTAATAATCATATTGTACTCAACAAAGTCATTTCTGAAGCCAACACGGAAGTGCCAAGCTCTGCAGTTCACTGAATGGCCACTTCAGGCTCCAGTTATGGCTGGAGTAAAGGAGGAAGTCAGGTGACGTAGTATAAAGAGAAGGACAAAAACACAGGACTTTCACCCAGGAGACTGTTGTTGGTGTCCTGTGTGAAACCAAAAATCAATGTTGATTTATTTTAAGTCACATACGTAAGTTAAGTTACGTAAAGTACATAACGCACGTTACGGACATAACTTAACTGCATAATAAACATACTTATTTTAACCCAAACCACGAGGGGGCTTTATAACCTATACTGCAACCAGCCACCAGGGGGCGATCCTCATGTTTTGGCTTCACTTTTGGGGAGATGTCATTTTGTCCATCTTTATATACAATGTTATGGTGGTTACATTTTACTGTATGAGCTGAGTAAAATAACAGCTGAGCAGAATGAAAATATTTCCAAGAAAAAAAATTTAAATCACCACAAAAATGAAATTAATTGGTTGGTTGGTTTCTCTACTTTAGTTTTACTTGAAATTAGGCTTTTTTACAACCACATGATGTGACATCAGAAAAACAGGATATAGAAATAAAACCTAAAAATAAATGTGTTGTTTTAAGGAATATGCAGCTGGTTTTATTAAACATATTTCATGTAGTTTGTCTGGAGTGCAGCTTGTTATTGTTGTTAGTGTGTACAGTGTGTCGGCAGCACTAATAAAGCCGGTCTGTGTGCTGCTGCCTCTGATCTTAATAAAGTGAAACGTTGTAAAACAGGGACGGACGGCTGCTCTCCTATAAACCAATAACACTGTTGACTGTGGTTTTCAGGAAACATGATGCATATATTATATATATATGTATATCTGCATGCTTGGTGACGCAGCTCTTTTATATTCATATTTAAAGAGATGAGAGAAGAAGTGGAATCATTGTTGTTACTACAGTATTTGGCTTGATGCCGTGGGAGGGGGGGGCTGGTCTGGTTTACGGTTACAGACGCTGGTTAACTGTTCCCAGATGGCCCGGTGGTGTCCTGGCCTGAGGAGCTCGGCATCAGGACAGACTGACGCTGGTAAAGGGCTTTTCCACTGCACACATATTTACTCCACACTCTGCTCTCACTGTTAACCCTCTGAGACTCTCAGGATCGATCCTGACCAACATTACTGTATCAGAGGCTGTAGCAGTTTTTCATTTTTAGAGCGAGAGTAGATGTCCTGGTATCATATGAAACTAGAAAACCTAATGAATCCATTGGTACCAACAATGTCATACCAGCTTGTCATGAAGGATGTTAAATAACGAGTCTCCTCTTTACAGACATGCCCACTTTATGATAATTACATGCCATTTGGGGCAAGTCATAGTCAAGTCAGCACACTGACACACTGACAGCTGTTGTTGCCTGTTGGGCTGCAGTTTGCCATGTTATGATTTGAGCATATTTTTTATGCTAAATGCAGTACCTGTGAGGGTTTCTGGACAATATTTCTCATTGTTTTGTGTTGTTAATTGATTTCCAATAATCAATATATACATACATTTGCATAAAGCAGCATATTTGTCCACTCCCATGTTGATAGGAGTATTAAATACTTAACAAATCTCACTTTAAGGTACATTTTGAACAGATAAAAAATGTGTGATTAATCTAATGTGAGTCTCATTGTCTCAGCCTCTGAGGGATGAAGCTCTTCTCATTATAAGCACACAGAACCGCTAAATCACTGTTGTGCTCCTGTAGTCGTTGATCTTCTGTCTCTCCCTCCATCACCTCTTTAATGACCAGAGAAAAACACAGACATGTACTTACTGCCACCTAGTGGACATAACAGCAGAGGACAGAGAGCTGCTGACATGAGGGGGTGTCTGAAACTCATATATTGATGTCTTCTTCACATATTTTAATGCAAAAATATATTCAATAGGTTTGACATTTGTCATTGTGTCTAATGCAGGTGGATTGAGTTCCATCTGTGCTTTTGACGGGACACTACAGGCAAAAACATTGTTTTTCATGCCAGGGCCGGCTTAGGGCATAGGCCATATAGGTGGGCGCCTAGGGTGCCACCTTCTGGGGGGTGCTGGTCACCCTCTAAAAAAATATCTAAATTTTTTGGCACCCTTTCTCATTTTCTGCATTGAGGTGGCAAATAAAGAAAGAAATAAAGAATGAAAAGCACTTTTCACCCTGTAACTCTCTTTCTCACACTTTTAAAGTAAATTGTAGTGAAACTGACTAAACACTTTTAAGCCAACAATATCAGGGACCAACTGTTTATTTATATTTTATTACACAGCTTTGTTGAATCCTCGATTCTGATTGGTCAATCACAGCGTTCTATCATCTGTTATTTCTTTATAACAGAGAGCTATATTACAGATTTTGAGCCATGCATGCCAAATTTAGGGTCATTTTTAATTAAGGCAGTTAGCTGAGGATAGTTGGTCTACATGGGGACACATTTAGCTGGTTTCTCTGTCGGTCCTGTTGGTCCTGTCGGAGTGGCTGCAGCTCGTCGAGCGGTCGCTGCCCTCCACGGCTGCAAACTTCACCTTCCTGTGCGACCTCTGCAGACACAAACACATCCTCTGCTTCAGGGTTCATCCTGAGATAACGAGCAGCTCATCATGGCTGACACACAACAGTCAGGCTGCAGGAGGAGCGCCGTGGTCGGACATCGATTATCACTCAAAGGCTTTTTGTGAATCTGTGGGAGCCACTTCAGCATTCATTCAGTCCAGCAGGCGTCTCTTATCTCAGATACAGAGAGCCCACACATAACGACATGTTGTGTTAAATTTAACAGTTTTGTTCCTGTAGTGTGTGGAGAGCAACGATTTGGCCAAAACAGCACACCACACATTAACAGATTCATTCATCAACAACAAGAGTCCCCACTAAAAAAAACTGAAATCGCACAAAATCTCTGGCGATCAAACATGACTTTAGTGTAAACAAACATAGGGGACGACGGGCAGGATGAACGATGGATGGATGAAGTCATGGAGACACGTTAAATAAACACTACTCAACAAGTTGCTCCTCCATTTCTGAGCTCCATCTTACTACTACTTTATGCTTCACGTTTAGCATTAGCTCATTTATTAGCCGCGGCCGCCGTGATGACGATGGTTGTCCTTCCTTCAGCAGTCAGCTTGGTTCTCTATTGGCTATCGTTCTTTTCTACGTGACTGCGTCATCGGCTGTCCTTGGGGTTCCCCACACACAACAGGATATCCCATCGTAAATATTGAACATGTTTAATATTTCCGATATGAGATCAGTGCATCCAGGATGGACTTCAGAGCCGATCGGGGGATGTAAAAAACACTCTTAACTTACAGTACCTCACACCACAGGAACATCTGGAAAGATCATCTTTAGAACCATCAAACTATCAGGGCTTTGCTGACCATCATCAGGAGGAATCAGACCTAAAATCTGCTGGATTTTCATGTAGTGTGAACCCGGCATTATAAGGACTGTGATAAATACAAATGCAGATCCCACTGTTCTGACTGCATAAAAAAGTAAACTTTTAACTCAGATTTTATGCTGGTGGTGTGTTCTTTATACTATCACAAGTAAAATTAGTTTTTAAAAATCTTAATACATCACCATACGGTATCTCAATATAGCACAATATATTGAATCGTAACCTCTGTATCATGATACGTTATCGTATCGGCAGATCCTTGCCAACACACAGCTCCAGTTTGGACTCACCTGTTTCTCTGCGAGCCCCGGAGGGTATCGGGAAATGCCGTCCCGCCGACGCTCCGCCCTCTCCCAGTCATCCAACCACAGCTGGCGGCGGTACTCTGACTGGCGAGACGTGATTCGCTGGTAGATGGCCTGATTCTGACGGCCGACCAGTAGAAACTCCTCCCTCCTCTTGTCAGCATTCAGACTGAGGAAGAAACACAGGAGGAAGATGAGGAAGCTTAATGGAAGGGTAGAAATGCATTCATTTATGTGAAAACCACATAGTTTAAAAGTCAATAAAACTCACTACACATGCATTAACGCTACCCGACGTGTATTTTTATGCTTTAAAGCTTTAAATTATCTTTTTTCTGGTGAGCTTAGTGGAGCATTTAGCAGCTAAAGAGACAGATATGTCCCTCAGGAGTTGGTGGAGACCAAAAACAGAGCTAAAAGAAAGAGAATATTGGTCAAAAAGACTGCTGGATGTGGAAATAAGCAACTGTTTGCTAACAAGGTCAACATATCAACTTAAAAAGTGATGATTAACGCCCATAGCACTTTATTTTACTAAGCAGGAGTGATTTTTTTGGTGTTTTGTTGCTGGTTGTCAAGGTGGATTTATAGCAGCTCCCTGAGTCCCAGAATAAAAGGTTTCGGAGAAGCTTTATAGCTCCTGTCAACATTAAAGGTTTTACAGCCCAGTGAGAGGGCAGATAAATACCAGAGACTGTCACCACCATCACACATCCACATCCAGATCAATAATTCAACAGCGTAACAGAGCAGGACTGGTCATATCCATTATTTAAAGGTCCAACAAGGAGCCCTGGCATCATCATAGAAACGTTAAAGACCTCATGGGAGGAGAGAAACTCCATGAAGGTCACCGTGATAGCAGAATACAAACTGAGATGAACAACAGCTGTCAGTCATTGAATAAACTTCAGCTCTGTGGAATATACTGCTAAATATATATATATATATATATATATATATATATATAATAAGATGTTATACTCTGGCGTCTTGTGCTGCTGATCACATGTAAATTGCAGTCATATGACGTCATGTTTCATGACATGTCATAACAATACTTACATGACAAGATAAGACAGGATAAGGTAATGGCAAAATAATAACAGGAAATGACAAAATCATGATATAACAGGATATTAAATGACTGGAAATGGCATGATATAACAAGGCGTGACATTACAGTACATGAGAGGACGTCATAACAAGATAGGACATGACATCACATTATGTCACAAGCTATGACCTGGCATAATGTAGGACATGACAGAACAAGATATTAGATGACATAACAAGACATAACATGCCATTCCATTATATCACATCATATAACACGCTATGACATAAAAAGACATGATATGACATGATATAACAGAACATGACAGAAGAAGGCATTACGTGACATATCAGGACAATACATCACAGGACATGACAGGAAATGGCTGATATAACATGACAGGACATAACATTACATAAGAGGACATAACATGTTGTGTCCTGACTGGATACAGCAGGACATGACAAACCCTAACATAACATGTTCTGTATTATGTGTCAGCAGGTTGTCACCTCCTCAGGTGGTACTGGTTCTGATGGTCCACAAGGCCTTTAGAGCAGACTATGTTGGCCAGTTTGGAGGCCAAGAGGCGGTTGTCTCTGTCGATGATGGACAGACGCTCGTCCTGCAGCTGAATCACAGAGACCAGGAGTTAAACCAGAGACATCTCCCACACTGCTCTGGTTTTAATGGGAACTGATCGACACCGGGGAGTGTCCACTGACCTGTAGTTTTTTGAGTTTGAGCTGGACGTGAGCTGGCGTCCTCGCGCCCTTGTTGTCCACTACTGGCAGGGCGGAGCACACCTGGACAGGTAAACACAGGAAAGCTGCAATGTGGATGCTGTTCTAACTTCAGATACTCAAACTTTAAACTAAATCTACAGATAATATGTATACTCTGTTTTTTAATAAACTCCCAATTTGGAGACACCCAACATTATTATTATATTCAGACTGAAGCGATTTTTCGCTTGCAATATTTGGATCTTTTGTGTGGTTCATGTTTATTGGACCTCATGTCTGGTTTTATGGTTCATTTAACTCCTTTTCACTCCGAATGAGAGACAAACAGGATCTTCTGTCAAATAAAAATCCAAGAAAAAGGCACAAAATGGGAAATGTTCAGGTGTTAATATGACTTTATCTTCTGTCTTCCATAAAGATGTTTATAATTAATATTAGAACATTCATTTTAGGATCAACTTCCCATTAAATGTTAGTTAGATATAATCTGTAACTGACGGGTGCGTAAATAGGAAACTGTTTATTAATAATGTCGCCACAACAACATTATAAAGGGAAAATATGTCAAATACTGTGTTTAGTTTGTGTCGCTGCCCCCAAGTGGCCAAAAAAACAATTAATACAACTTTAACTGATTACTACAACAAGTATACAATGTATTTTCTATTCCTACTATTCTACTACTGCGAATACTTCTTATTTATTATATATTCCTTCAGCTAGACGTTACAGAGCCAGTAAATGTGAAAATAACCATCTATAGCACTACTGAAGAAGAAAACAGTTTAATCCAAGGAGACACTGTTGCATTTAGTTTTATGTGTTATGTATTATGGTTTTATGGCTTTTATGATTCTCTCCTGATTTTTATAATGCCTATGTATTTATATCTTTTATCTCACAGGGCATGTTCAATACTTAACTTATCTTTTTTATTGTGTGTTTGGTTTACCACTGTATTACACTGACAATGAAGTAGATCTTATCTTATCTTATCTTATCTTATCTTATCTTATCTTATCTTATCTTATCCACCAAGTCCTCCACCATTCAGTCCACCACTACTCAGTCCAACACCGCCCAGTCCTCCACCACCCAGTCCTCCACCACCACTCAGTCCACCACCACTCAGTCCACCACCACCCAGTCCTCCTCCACCACCCAGTCCCCTATCTTCCCCTCCCTCCTCCTCCTACCTTCCCGCGGTGGCTCTCGTAGTTGTTGTGGTCCCATCGCTGCTGCAGGTAGCGGTTGGTGACGGGCTTTAGCGGCTGGTAGGACCTGTGCATGCTGCAGCTCTGATGATAACCTCACACTCACTGCGTTCACAGTAGTCTAACCCAACAGGAGGTGTGTGTGTGTGTGTGTGTGTGTGTGTGTGTGTGTGTGTGTGTGTGTGTGTGTGTGTCTGTGTGTGTGTTTGTAGGCCTGGGGGGTTGTCACCATGGAGATGTACCCCTCTTTATCTCAGCCAGATAAGTTTCCTATTAATTATTACTGAGCTGAGGAGGCACACACACACATACACTCTCTCTCTCACACACACACACCTGAGGATAATCTATTTATGGAGCTGTAGATTATATCATTAAACATCACAACATTCATCTATTGCACCATTTTAATTTTGATATCTAGATATTTGGATCAAAATATTAAAAAAAGTTTACCTAAATGTTTAAACTAAATGCAGTCAACACTGGACACTGATTGGCTGACAGCAACTAAACAAGACAGCAATTGAAATAAGGAAAACGTGCTAAGTGAAGGTTGGATTAAAGTCTGCAAACTGAACCACGACCAACTGTGATGGATTCTTTCTTTCTTTCTTTCTTTCTTTAATTCATGCTTCCATTCATTCTTTCTCTCTTGCATTTATTATTTCCTTCTCTCTTTAATTCATCCTTTCTTTTATTCATTCTTTTGTTCAAGTCCAAGAAACTTTTGTAAGAGGTCAAAAGTCCAAAAGGTCGGAAAGAACTGGTTTCATCTTTAACAATTCATTGTATTTTAGAAGTTTATCATATGTTTTTTTATGTAAAATCTTAGTCTGAAAAGTAACAAGCAACTACAGCTGTGAAATAAATGCAAAAAAGTGCAGTAAAATGTACAATATTTCCCTCTGAAATGTAGTGGAGTGGAAGTATAAGGTAGCAAAAAATTTAGAAATAAATACCTCAAAATATTACATAAGTACAGTACTTGATTAAATGTACTTAGTTACTTTCCACATCACTCCATACTTGTGTCTCTCAGCTGTTGTTGTTGCCTCTTGGCTTCTTGTGTTCAGTCTCTTTGCCTAAATATGATGTAAACTCAAACTGGCTGCAGTTTCTATTCTGACTTCATCCTGTTAAAGTTGTTTTCTTGTGTTTACATGGCAGCAGGTCAGAGCAGGAATAAACAGCCGTGTCAGGTCGTCTGCTGCAGAATAATCGAGCTGCACGAGAGATTAAACACAACCGGAGCTGAACGAAGACATTCCTCGTCCACACAGTCTCCCCACGGAGGCTGCAGCCCAGAGACGGAAATAATGACGACGGATCAACAACTCTGTGCTTTTATTGAGCCGTCAGCTCCAGTTAAACTGGAGGAGAGGAGTGTGCGGCGAGCCAGGCCTCTCGCTCTGGAGAGGGTTGTGTTTCTTGGCAGGTGTAGCTGGTGTGAAACCAAAACCTCAGTCATCTATTTCACAGTTAGTTGTAGCCTCAGTGATGCCTTCTCAGTCCAATCTCCCATCCAAGATTGTTCAGGCAGGACGGCCAGGTTTGCAGTGAAATATTTGTAAGAAGTGGAAGAAAACTGAGATGTTTCACAATTAAAGTGCCTCCTAGAGTGTGGAATGAGTTCGTTGTTGCCTCTTGTGGCCGTTGGGTTAAAAACAGCTACTATAGCTGCAGTTTTCACCAGGGGGCAACCTCTGGGTCTGAAAAGTGAAGCCAATGCTGAAGTGCCTTAAACCTGCATTCTCTCTAATAGCCAGCAGGGGCCGACTCCTCTGGTTGCTTAAAGAAGTCTGATTCTATAGAAGTCTATGAGAGAATGAGCCTACTTCTCACTTGATTTATTACCTCAGTAAACATTGTAAACATGAGTTTATGGTCTCAATCGCTAGTTTCAAGTCTTCTTCAATACAGCATGATGTTCATTTAGTAAATTATGATCCCATTCAGAGTCAAATAAACCATAAAGCAGGGGATGCTTTAGGGCGGGGCTACCTTGTGATTGGCAGGTTGCTACCACGGTTTTGTACAGTCTGGGAAAAGTCTGTGTTTTCGTCTTACAACTGTAACCCTTTCACAGTGTGTTTTCAGTTCATCAGAGTTAATTATAACCTTTTTGGTCGCCTAAAAAAAAGCCTTATTCAGCGTTCAGTTGTACTTAGCTCCAACCAAGATGGCGACGGCCAAAGACCCAGATGGCGACGGCCAAAGACCAAGATGGCGACGGCCAAAGACCCAGATGGCGACGGCCAAAGACCCAGATGGCGACGGCCAAAGACCAAGATGGCGACGGCCAAAGACCAAGTTGGCGACGGCAGAAGACGAAGCTGGCGACGGCCAAAGACCAAGATAGTGACTCCCAAAACCAATATGGCGATGTTCAAAAACCAAAATGGCGACGGCCAAATACAAAGATGGCGACGGCCAAAAACCAAGATGGTGACGGCCAAAAGCCAAGATAGCTCCCTCATTGTCCCGTTGGTTTGTGTCACACAGGAGAATATAACCAACCTGCTGTATGTTTACAGAAGTTTTTGTGTTTTCTTGCAGCCGCCTGTTGTTGGCTGCTTGATTTAATCAAGGTAAACTCAGTGGATCATTATGTATAATGGCTTTGCCCTTTGGCACGACACTTTTTAAATTAAAGGCTGAAGATGAAACACACACACACACACATCTGTCCTGCTGCCTTCAGATGACTGCAGGGATTTAATAAACTGAAGGGTTTTTATACGGCTGAGAAAGAAGCTGTGGATAAAAGAAATCAATCTTTGGTTCGATGCTGACTGCCTGAGTATATTTATCTCACTGCCTCTTTATATATATACAGTATATATGTTCTTAAGATGCCTTTGTACAAAGTATTTCCTTTTATTTATTGTATATAACTTACTCTTTTAAAGGAGCTTCCCAGCAAAAAGTATTTCGCACTATTGTACTTGTATAACCGGTGTGAAAATAAACATCTTGAATCTTGAATCTTGAGTGACGAACATAAGTGTTAAACTTGTAATTTGATGCTGATCTAGTTGCATCTTCAGTGTTTCATTATGTTATTATTTCATTAATTGTTTGCATTAGTCGGCAATGGTCTGTAGCAGCTACAAGTTTCCATCAAGTATTTAGTTTGCACTTGTTGATGAATCACCAAACAGACCTGTGATTAATGAGAGACAGTTTTCACCAAAACACCACCTCAGCTTCCAACCCGTTCTCACTCACAACTCGTCAAATATGGCCGTATATGACGAATCTAATAATAATACAATTTAAGGTTAAGTTTAAACCTGCATATAAGAAGTGGACGTAGTCACAGTGACGTCACCCGTTGGTTTGTGGACTACGGTGTTGGAGCCTCAAGTTTAGCATGGTTTTTGGCCGTCACCATCCTGGTAACTTTGATGAACTGAAAACACACTATGAAAGGGTTAAAGTTCCAAGACGAACACACGGACAACTCCCAGACCGGACAACGCCGTGGTAGCAACCTGTCAATCACAAGGTAGCCCCGCCCTAAAGCATCCCCTGCTTTATGTTCTATTTGACTCTATATGGGACCATAATTTACTAAATGAACATCATGCGGTTGAGACCATAAACTCATGTTTACAATGTTTACTGAGGTAATAAATCAACTGAGAAGTTGGCTCATTTTCTCATAGACTTCTATAGAATCAGACTTCTTTTAGCAACCAGAGGAGTCGCCCCCTGCTGGCATTAGAAAGAATGCAGGTTTAAGGCACTTCAGCATTGGCTTCACTTCTCAGAGCTGGAGGTTGCCCACTGCTCTTGAGATTCGTCCATTTCTAAACTGTTTTTCATGTAATAATAAAAAATGTTTCTGTGATGCTCATCCAATAAACAGAGCTGAAATGTTCTGCATCATTTAAACCTGGTTGTCTGAGTGTTGCTTGCTCACGTGTTTAATTGTAACGCAGGTGATCCAGGATCTAAATTATAATGCTGCTCTGAGTGGAAGCCTCTCTGAATAGGAGTCGGTTAGAAATGACTAGAATATAAAACCCACTAATGTTTATTCTCCTCTGAATACAGATGGAACCGGACGCCAGAGGCAGATTTCAAAGAATAGTTCAATATGCTGTTCAACACTGCATCGAGGACACCATGTCCTCTGATTTCAGCTCTGTGTGTGTGTGTGTGTGTGTGTGTGTGTGTGTGTGTGTGTGTGTGTGTGTGTGTGCAGGATTAATTGAGCATGTTTTGCCACTGAGTGGGTGTGTGTTCTCTTCTCTTGCTGTGATGAAACGCCGTGGGGAATTCATTTATTTTGAAGTCTGCTTATTATGCTCTACAGTGGAGAGAGACAGGACGGACAAGAGACATTCAGGGGGAGTGGAGGAGAGAGAGAGAGAGAGAGAGAGAGAGAGAGAGAGAGAGAGAGAGAGAGAGAGAGAGAGAGAGAGACAGTGTTGCCTCAATGCTCAGAGTGGGAAATGAAGAGTTTATTTAATGGGGGAAAAAGGGACTGGAGCACACTGATTGACTTGCAGCCTTTAATTGTGCAAACGTTTCAACACTAATGTGTCTTCATCAGAGAAAAGAGGACAAACACACAGTGCTGGAGGGAGTATTCAGATCCTTTACTGCAGTAAAAGTACTGATACCACACTGTAAAAATACTCTGTTACATAAAAAGCTTTAAATGTAAGAATGACACCTGTGGCCGTTAAGTCAACAACAGTCAGCATCCTGTTACTCGCGCTTGTGCTCGCACTACGTAGACGCGAGCAAGCATCGGTCAAAACAGTGAGGCGACACACACGAGACTGAATGTGATTGACAGCTAAAACCACAATATCACTAAATATTTCCCATGCTTGGCAGTAATGTTAGGTTAATTGTCCAATAGGAATTTTGCCAGCTCGGGCTCCGTTTTGATACCCAAAACCAAACGAAGGTCCCACCATGAATCGTAGGCCCGGCTGATGTTGATCCTAGTTCCCCTCCCTCCCCCCACGTCGGTCACGTTCTATGGTCTATAGTCACACTGTACTTTGACCTAATGCTAAAATGAGCATGCTAACAGGCTAAACTAAGATGGCAAACATTATACCTGTTAAAGGTCAGCATGTTATTGTAACTGTGAGCGTGTTAGCATGCTGATATTAGCATTTAGCTCAAAGTACAGTGTGACCATAGACTCTTAGTCAGACCCAGTTGACCCCTGAACCACTTCAGTAGGTGGCCCATGGATGTATTGTAAGAACTGGATACCGGATTCCAAGATGGCGCCCATTCATCCCAATATAAGTATAAATTGATTTGAATGTAGAAAATGAGTAGGAGCGCCGATCGGCATTTTTTTAAAAACATTATTATAATTTTTTTAGAGGGCGACCAGCGCCCCCCCAAGAAAGTGGCGTCCTAGGCAACCGCCTATATGCCCTATGCCTTAAAGGGTCCCATATCGTGCTAATTCTCAGGTTCATACTTGTATTTTGTGTTTCTACTAGAACATGTTTACATGCTGTAATGTTAAAAAAACTTTATTTTCCTCATACTGTCTGCCTGAATATACCTGTATTTACCATCTGTCTGAAATGCTCCGTTTTAGTGCATTTCAACAGAATTGCAACGGAATTGCAACAGAATTGCAACAGAATTGCAACAGAATTGCGTGGCCTGGCAACAGTTTGGGTCCATGTTTACTTCCTGTCAGCTGATGTCATTAACATACACTGCAATCAGGACTAAACTGGGACACATTTAGAATGTTTACGTTTAAAACCGTGTAATGGTCTAAATATTGTATATTTGTGACATCACAAATGGACAGAAATCCTAACGCACAATTTCTGCATACGGGCTGTGTGTATTTCTCTGTATATTGAGAGCTTCGATACTTTCACAGTATTTATCAAGCACTTAAACCTGCTTTATAATATAAAAGACATGAAAATCTTACATTTTACAATATGGGACCTTTAAACCGGCCCCGGGTGGTGTGAATCCAGTCCAAAAGTCCACTGAATCCAGGTCCAGTCGGTGGCTGCAATCCAGCCAAACCCAGTCCAGGTCCAGTGACTCCATTGATCCAGTGTTCCTGGGTTTGGTTGCATGCATTGTACCTTAACAGCCATTTAGCCCCACAGTGCTGTTTGTCTGTCTGTTGCTTGTCTGTTGACTTGACTTGGGGGGGGGGGTAACGTTGACTCTGGGAACTCTGGGAATATCACATCCACTCATGGAATATCTGGGATTAGTCTTGTTTTCATCCAGGCCCGAGAAGTGACTCCAAAATGTCGGTGTTTCCCGCTCTGCTTTCCCCGTTTTCTCTCCGGGATGTGACCGTGTGATGGCTGCGGTCCAGTGAACTGGGAGCACGTTGACTGGTTCTCTCTCTGACGGCTCAATCCACCAGTTTGTGGGAGCTGGTTCTAACTGTTTCTTACTGGGATTACCGGGACTTTATGGAGTGCACATGAACGGTGGTCGGATAGGGATTGTAAACGTGGTAAGTGGACGCTGTTGAAGTTGTCTCTGTTGGTGTGATTTTGGATGCAAACGCGGGATAGATAGCCTGGTAGCTATCTATCCCGGTGGGTTAGCTGCTTAGCTCAGCAGGGCTAGCTGCTGTCTTTGTCTGGAGAGACCGGGGAGCTAAGGGGCATGCGTCCATCATCGGACACGTCAAGATTTTCAAGATTCACTTTATGGTCATTTCACTGAGTATTTTGCATACACAGAAGAAGGAAATTAAATATTGTTTCTCTCCCAGCAGCTCCCAGTGTCAGTGCATTAAGGATTAAGGATATAATAAATAAGTATTAAAATTAACAATACCTAAAAAATGACAATAAAATAAGTAAAGGCACAATTTCACACAATTTGCAGTCGTGTTTAGCAGCAGAGAAAAGGTGCATTTATGTCCATAGTGAAGTGCTGTTTTGCATTACTAGTCCCCATCTGACCCAGCTTGTTCCCTTTTACCTGAACCACTACCTCCACACTCCTGAACCACTACAATACCTGAACCACTACCTCCACACTCCTGAACCACCTCCACACTCCTGAACCACTACCTCCACACACCTGAACCACTACCATAGCTGAACCACTACCATACCTGAACCACTACCTCCACACTCCTGAACCACTGCCATACTTGAACCACTACCTCCACACTCCTGAACCACCACGATACCTGAACCACTACCATACCTGAACCACCACAATACCTGAACCACTGCCATACCTGAACCACTACCTCCACACTCCTGAACCACCACAATACCTGAACCACTACCATACCTGAACCACTACCATACCTGAACCACTGCCATACCTGAACCACTGCCATACCTGAACCACCACATACAGTGACAGTAACAGCAGCCTTTCCCTGTTTTGTGTAACAGTTATTCACACTTATCAGTAGCTAGGTTACAATGATATCTGTTTAACTGGGATGTTTAGCATGTTTTCAAGCTATTTTAGCATTTTAGAAACACTTGATTGCCAATTTTACTAAATCTATAACCTCCCTTTGACTATTGTGATTGCTTGCTGTGCAGCGAAACTGGATTAAAATGATGATTTAAAAAGGGTTAAGTGGGGAAATGGTAAACGCTTGTCCGATAATGGATCTATGTGTTTGACAGCGGAGGCTTGAAAGCGCCGCATCGGTTAATTTGTGCATCACACGACAGATAGGACAGTTAGGTCAACAGCTGTATAAACCATCTGTATAATGTTAAGTAGGGGGGTATATATGGTTTGTCAGCTGTCCATGCAGGTGTTGTTCTTGTAAAAATGGTAGGTTAATCGCAAAGTTACACGGAAAAACACTAAAAAATCTCACCCATCCTAGCTGTAAGCAGCTCCGCGTCCGATAATGGATCTCGTTAGCCTGGTAGCGGGCCACAGCGGGCCTCGGGACTAGCTGCACAAGTTGTGCCAAAAATACCTTCATATTATTCGATGTTGCACTCTTAAGTGGATGTTATCGTGTCTGTTTGAGACTAATGTTATTGCAGTGTGTTGCTGTGAGACGTTATTAGCGTGCGTGTTAGCTTTGTAAGGGCAGTGAGATCCAGGGCCGAGCAGTCAGCCACCGCTAGCTATGCTAAGCTAAGCTAACGGTAGCTAGGTTAGCTGCTAGCTCCGTGGGACTGCTGTGTTTGTAGCAATCTTCTGTTTCTTTACGTGTGTAATTAGCCACCATAACCTCTCACAGATTATTAACATTCAATTAGTGTCTGTGTTTCTTGTCCCCCACCATCTAAAACAGACAAGCACTGAGCAGGAACGTGGCTAACCTAAATGCAGGCTAACTACATGATATAAATATCCTCTGAACAGGGTTACCAGGTTCAACTTTATTTGTATCTTACAGCACAATTGACTTGAAAGTTATGATTTTGTTGCTGTTATTAAAACATGCTAATTATAATATGACATATAGGCTCATTTTAGCACGATTGCATAACACAAGCTAGTGTTGAAGGCCTGTTACATTAGTTACTAGGAAGAAAAAGACTACTTAGTTCATCACTAAATCTCAGACTTTTTGGGGCCAGGGACCCCTTACAGGGGAGAATCTTCCAAGGACCCCCTCCTAAACGTAACACTGATAAAGCATAATGCTTACTACCATTTGTACTATTCAATACTAGGTCTGGGACAATACCTCCAGATTCGATTCGACCACAATACTTTGGTGCCGATTTGATATGCATTGCGATTTTTAAGTATTGCGATTCTACAAGTATTACGATTCGTTATTGCCATTTTTGTTAACTTTTTTTTAACTTACTTACTTTGGAAAATCTCTAAATTAATCTAGTAAAACATTTTGATTTTCAGCATGTATGTAGTCACAGATGTCCTGAAGTCAAATATATCAGTCATTGTCAGGGATTATTTATAAAACATTTCCAGCAATTTGATTCAAATTGTATTTGGACTCAACTTCACAGCATTGTTAGTCGACATTTCAAGTAATTGATCTTAAAAGATTTCAGAAAATGAACAGTAACGAGACTGGCATAGCCCTAATAAATCCAGATATTTAAATTTACAAGTCTCAAGATGACTTTCAGTAAGTGCTTCAACTTATTGCTGTGTGTCACAATCATATCAGAGTTTCTATTGGCCCAAAGCTAACGTGGGTGGGAGTAATGGACACAATATGCTTGTTTTATTCGCGCAAATGGTCCCCATCTGTAGATATGCACTTTTTATTGATACAGCACAATTTTATAATTTATATCTAATTGCTTCGTGGACCCCCTGACAGAGTTCCAAGGACCCCACTTTGAGAATCACTGTTTTAAATGCCTTAAAGTTACTCTGACAGGGTGTGTGATTTTCATTTAACCTACCTAAAGTAATTCATCCACCTTTTTAAGTGCTGCATTGTGTGTTAATTCCATTAACAGGAAACCAATTTAACTGTGAAGCAACATTAGGGATTATATCTGAGAATAGGCGGCATGTTTATTCTTCTAGTAAATGTGTTGACACATACCGGATATCAGTTAATGTTGTGGGAGGTGTAGATATTCTGTAGGTGTCTGACTTGTTCTGTTGAACCATATGATTCAATCTGTTTATCCAGTATCATAATTACTATATGATGACTTCTTTCAGCGTTGTGCGTCAGTGAGTTTGTGGTCTTGAGAGTCAAAGTAGTTTTACATAATGATGAAAAGACTCTGGATCAGTTTCGTCCCATCGGCCATCACTCTGATGAACACTTGAAATCAGTCATAGACTAAAACATTCACTCACTTCCATTATGATTATATTTTTACAGTTAAAATGTACACTGTATTTAACATGTACATTATATCATCATGCACTGTCACTGTTCATATAAATCCTACATGCTGTATACTGTAGCCTACATAATCACCCGTTAAATATTTTTTTCTTTGCACTATTTATATTGTTTACAACTTACAGAAACACTTGACTTGTATATAGATTAGGGCTGTCAATCGATTAAAATATTGAATCGCATGATTGTCCATAGTTAATCGTGATTAATCACACATTCTTTATGTGTTCAAAATGTACCTTAAAGGGAGATTTGTCAAGTATTTAATACTCTTATCAACATGGGAGTTGGCAAATATGCTTGCTTTATGCAAATGTATGTATATATTTCTTATTGGAAATCAATTAACAACACAAAACAATGACAAATATTGTCCAGAAACCCTCACAGGTACTGCAATTGCAACAACAGCTGTCAGTGTGTCAGTGTGCTGACTTGACTATGACTTGCCCCAAACTGCATGTGATTATCATAAAGTGGGAATGTCTGTAAAGGGGAGACTCGTGGGTACCCATAGAACCCATTTTCATTCACATATCTTGAGGTCAGAGGTCAAGGGACCCCTTTGAAAATGGCCATGCTAGTTTTTCCTCACGAAAATTGAGCGTAACTTTGGAGCATTATTTAACCTCCTTCATGACAGCTAGTATGACATGGTTGGTACCAATGGATTCTTTAGGATTTTTAGTTTCATATGATACCAGTATCTTCACTCTAGCTTTAAAAATCGGAAGTTGCATTAAAGAAATTTGTGTCTTTAAAATGAATTTGCTTTAACACATTATTATCGCCTCAACTTTGACAGACCTAATATAGACATTATATTTATGTTGTTGTATATACACCTATTTTCGCACTTACTTGTGTACATAATAGTTGTGTCTATTCCCTTTATTTTATTTGTCCAGATTTGTGGTTCTTGATTCTTCTGAACATGAACTTGGACGTCTGACGCACTAAAGCCCAGTACCATTGGTCTTTTTCGTTGATATAATATACTCTTTGTCAGTAGTAATTGTGGTGAACAGAACTTGGAGAATAACACCATTACTGGTGGCAGCCGATGAAAGGAAGTGAAGTATTATAAAGCTGTTTCTCCTGCACCAAGTACTGAAAAATGTAAACAAAGGTGGTGAACCACAAAGAAAAGGTTGTCTGAGGTTTGTCATGTGACTGTTTTAAACCAATCACAGTGGGGTGTGTGCACATAACATTTAACTGTGTCAATCAGCAAACATATCTGGCAGCAGAGTCAAATGCCTGTAAGTCTGGGTGTGACTTCTGAAACATGCTTCAGTGACTACGTTTACATGCACCAAATATAATTTTTTTTTGTCCTTATTCTGAAAAAGACAATATTCTTACTAAGCTGTTTACATGGCTAATGAAAATGAATATTCCTCTAATATTCCAGTTTACATTACGGCTGTTCCGAATACCATTTTGTGGGCTTCGAAGCTTTGTTGAGAAATATTTGAAGGCATGCATCTCTGCAAACTATCAGCTAGTTGGTTTGGGTCCAACGCACAGAGCTGGACGTAAACAGACAAGAGGTTGTGTGTCACAAACTGATGTAAAAACCCTGATTGAGACACATATTGGGATTGTGCTGTGTACATGTCCAAAGAATGCTCCTTAAACCTGAATAATATCAGCGGATCACACGTCTTAATCTGAAAATGCTCCATTCAGAATAAGGCCTAATCCAGAATAACCAAACAGAATATGCTGTTTACATGACCCAAATCAAATTCAGAATACTGTCATATTCGAAATAATAGTGGAATATAAGTGTGCATGTAAACGTAGTCACTGTTTCTGAGTTATCTAACGTTATCCAGCTACATCAGACTTTCCCACTTGGTCTTGTGTTTGGACTGTTAGGGAGGGAGTGAGAATATTAGAATATAAAAAGGAAACTCCAGATTCTCATTCCTGGAGGATATGAGCTTCATCCTTGTATTCTGATCATGTTATGGCTGTAAAAGTTCATACCTGAAGATGCTGGTTCCTGGATAAGATCACACATGTCTTCCATAGACAGGCACATCCTGTCATGCTAATGCTTTGTTTATGCTCGCGTGCAACACCGTGGCGTGGGCCTCCGTAGATGGCGCGCCCGCTACGAGCATGCACAGAGACGTTTATGCGCAGCGCGTTGTTTGTTGCAGTATGCTCCGAAACACCAGCAGGCGTAAAAACAAAATAGTCTGTTGAATATAGGGGTGTAAGAAAATATCGATACACATGAGTATTTCAATATTATGTTGTGTGATACTGTATTGTTTCTCCAAAACACTGTATAGATTTTTTTTATTAACCTCTTAAAAGTCTGTCAATCTGCCATCGTGCCCGACCGTTATCCAATCTTTCGGAGGTTGTAGTGGCTCATTTTCGAAACTAGAGAAGTTACTGGCATCATATGAAACTAGAAAACCTAATGAATCCTTTTGGTACCAACCATGTCACACTAGCTTGTCGGGAAGGAGGATAAATAACACTCCAAATTTACACCAAATTTTGGCGAGGAAAAACTGGCATGGCCATTTTCAAAAGGGTCCCTTGACCTCTGAGCTCCAGATGTGTGAATGAAAATGGGTTCTATGGGTACCCACGAGCCTCCCCTTTACAGGCATGCCCACTTTATGATAATCACATGCAGTTTGGGGCCAAAAAAGTTTTTTTGCATGCAGTGTTGTTTTTTCCTATTCCAAAAGGTGTATTTCTTGTGTTCTTTATACAATTACCTTTTTCCTAAAATTGAATTTAAAAAAATTGCAATATATCGCCTTGCTTACAGTATTGCAGTATATCACAATATATTGAACCGTTACCCCAGTATCATGATACGTATCGTATCTCCAGATTCTTGCCAATAAGTCACCAAATGTTACCGGAAGAACGTTACGTAAATGAAACTATGTAGAAAAGAGAAGCGTTCTCTGCTTTATTCTTTGGGAAGTCTGCTACCTGAAGCCTGATTTGTGTGTGTGTGTATATATATATATATATATATATATATATTCCATATTCCATGAGACCTTTTTTTTAGGTTTTACAAAACAATCTCTCATATTCTTCCGCAGCCTGCAGCATAAACCCTCTTTCACCAGTGTCTTTCCTGTTTCTCTCCAAGTATTTAATGTCATGTGACTGTCCCTGTGGTCATGTGACTGTCCCTGTGGTCTCTGAATGAACAGTTGTAGAGATGTCTGTACAGGCCAACCTGCTCGGCCAGTCTTCCCTCGTAGGCGTCCATGTTGAAATGAAAAGCGTAGCGCGTGCAGTCAGCTCACAGTTAAAAAAATTCTGAGGTGCGCCACGACAAGTTGCGGAACTTTCACACACGACGCGAAAGCCGTGATGACGTAATTTTTTGCGCCGGCTTCACTACGGCGACAATAAACGTAACTGTCTCTCAGTCTGTTGTGTGGTCCGGTTCCAGCATCCATAAACACTAGTTTGGATAAAATAACAGCCAGTGCAGGAGTGATTCATCAGCCATGGATTTAAAGCAGAAATTTATGTCGTGCTGTTTCATTAAAGAGACTATTTGGCTTATAACTACAGAGACAAGCGTTCATTCAGTTTTTTAAAATTCTCCATTTACATGATGTCCCTAATCTGATATTCAGTGCAAACATTCAAGTCAAAGGCACGCCCTTTACAACTGCACATGAATACTGAAGGAGCAAATAATCATGTGATGTAGTTTGTTCTTGATGATGTAATATTGGCACTCTGGCACACGTATTATGATGAGTAATGTTGCATCACTGAGGCAGAAGTGTTTCCTTCTTTCCTGCTGTTATTTGAACTTTGATTTCAGGCATTTCAGCTTTTTGCCAGTTTGTGGTTGAAATGTGGTGGTGTGGTTGACAATGAAAAAACGTGTTTGTGTACTTTGGTCAAAAGTGTTTTATTTCAGTTTTCTATGAAGCTCATCCTAATGCAGTAAATACATTCAACTAGAGCAACCAGAGAATAATCGCACATTTTTTATCTGTTCAAAATGTATCTTAAAAGGAGATTTGTCAAGTATTAAATTCTCTTATCAACATGGGAGTGAACAAATATGCGGCTTTATGCAAATTGTTTGTACATTTGTTGGACTTTGTTTCGGACATTTTTTCCAAATGTTTCGGACATTTTTTGTACATTTGTCGGACTGTTTTCAGACATCTTTTCCACATTTTTCGGCATTAACGCATTATTATCGTGTTAACTTTGACAGCCCTAAAAAGAATACAAAGTTTGTAGGTGGGGAGGTAATGTGTTCGAACAGGTAGTTCGAAAAAACACAACTTAATTTTAAACACACCTTGTAGTCTTGAACATGTTTCCTCTTTAAACAGCATGTGTAGAGTCGTGTTAATCTGTGTGGATGTTAGAAGTCAATCCACTTCTGTGGAAGAGAACAAGCTCCTGATCAGCAGTTTAATATCAGTGAAGTGTACATTAATAGCTGTGGACACGTAGGATTGTAGACTATCATTATGTGCAGCCAGCCCTCTGTGGTGTTAGTGGTCGGGTTGACAGCCGGGTCGCTGAGCCCGTCTGCCCTGGAGGAGGACACCAACAGGAAGCTGAGATGAGCCGATCTGTCTGCTCCTCCTGGGAGAGCCGGTCAGACAGGAAGAAAGCTCTGCTGAGCAGCGAGCTACGTGACCTGCCGTCACCCCGATCGGCCTGCCCGGCGCTCTGCCACAAACAGCCCCGGAGGTCCTTCAGTAGCGGCTGCAGTGTTGAATGACTCGGAGGATTTCAGTGGAGTTACCTGAGCTGATGAGCTGCTGCAAACAACAGAGAATCAGACTGAAAGGGAAGTCTAGTCAGGAGGGGTGAGGGTGGTGTTGGCCTGCCGGGAAATGTAGAAATAGATATCAGAATAACCAGAAGACTTTGCCTTAATTCAGGCTGTGGTATGTTGTGATTATATCACAGCTAAGAGGCGTTTCTCAGCCCGACGCGAAGCAGACAAACCTACACTAGCATGTTTCATTTGTCATCGCAGGCTAGCGTAGGCTAGCGTATTGATTTCATTATTTGGCTCTTTATTTACATTATTGTATGTTTCCATTTATTGTGTAACCACTGAAAACTGTCCAGCGTCAGCAGGATGACTCTGATAACTGCTTGTAGGCTTGCCTTTTGTTGTCAGGTGGAGGTGAGTTGCTTGGCGTGGTGAGGATGTTGCTCCACTTTCTCTGTTCCCAGAGTTTTGGTTGCCAATTCACTTACGGCCATAATCTCTCTGATGTCAGATAGTTTCTGAGTCGCTGTGCTGCGGAGGCATCTCTGGCTGTTGTTTCTCTGTCTGCTGACTGAACCTCAGAGTGACAGAAAGACGGATAAAGACAGAGCTGGGTGGATGTAGAACTGGTGCAGTAGATGATGATGGTTGTCGGTTCGCCCTCCACCTTCTCACTGCTGCTGATGCACATTAGTTTGACATCACTTCTAGACACACAACAAAAACGATGATTTTACATACAATTGACAACATGAAATTCAAGAATATACCAAAGAATACAGTTCATATTACACAGTGGAAACCGTTCCTGTAGACTTTAGCACATGGTGTGACTTCCAGGTTTCGTAGCAGAGCTCTTAACAGTAGTTTCGTACATTTAGATGTTGAGCTGTTAAAGCTCTGCAGTGTGCTGACTGAGCTACACAGCCGCTGGATGATCAATAAGATGGAGAGTCCTCTATAACAGCAGAAAGAGTCCTGATGGATGCAGGCTGAACACGGCTGCTGATACCAGCACTCAGCTCACTGTTCAGGTCCTGAATTACAGCCAGAGGTGAACTAACTGGCTGCCCTGGCAATTTGGTTCTGTGTCCGTCATAAAAACTGTTTGCACTTCACTTTAGACACATTTCTGCTTCCATCCACAGTAAAGAGAGACAGGAAACGAGACTACAAGCGTCCAGATACTGGACTCTAATCTGAGAGTCTTGATTCACTCCAGCTTTTATAACAACAACATTTAGGACAGAAATTAGTTCATTTCAGTGGATTCACTCACCTCAGGTTCCTGACTTTAATTCTCTTTTAACACTGTGTAAAATCTTTAATTATTTTTATTATTTTAGCAGTTTTAAGTAATGGTCTATTTGAAATAGATTTAACTACCAATGTAGCATTAAAGCATGGTGGAATTAGCTAACTAGCGGACAGCTGGCTAGTTTGCTAATTCTGCCATGCTTTAATGCGGGCTGGTGGCCAGCGGCAGCGCCGGGTCTAACTCTCCCACCATCTCTTGCAAGCGGTCTCGGACCGGTTGTTTTGGTCCACACCAGAGTATGATTACTGCGTTCACAGCTGACCAAACAAACCGCACCAGAGTTTGTTAGCTAACAGCATCAGAGAAGCTAACGAACTTAGGAGAAACTAATGACATTGGAGAAGCTAACGGCTTTAGTCAATTTTTATGCTTTTTTAACCTATTTCCAAGAAACTTCTGAGCACATCTCTGGTAAACACCACATTTAAAGCAGTGTTTTTGTGCGATTCTTAGTGGAGAAACTCAGTTTTACAGATCTGTCGATTAAATCAACTAATCGATTAACAAAACAAAATAGTATGAGTGTTAGTGGGCGTACACATGCCGCGTCTTTTGCACGCTCAAATCTATTGTTGTCAATATAGACGCGCAGCAGGCTCGCTCAAACCCAAGCGCCTGTTTTTCAGGGCAAGACGGCTGCGCTCCGAGATAAAAATATTTCAACCGCATGTCGTGACGAAGAACAACCAATCACAGCTGGCAGATATCTTTTCTTTCTTCCCTGAATATCAGTCTACGGTAAATATATGGAGGAGGAGTTAATCATTATAGTACAAATCGAGCAGTAATGTTACTGTGAGGGATTTACGGTGTGCTGGAAATCCATCTATCTTTTTTCTTACTTTGTTTAGTTTAGTCAGTGAGGCTTTTACTGCTAAATTGCCCCAAATTCATCATTGTCATCGCAGTGCGCAGGTTTTGGTTGCTTAAGCGCAACAGTAGCGCAACCCCCCTAACACCTTGGATAAAAGGATGACGGCGGCACAGCTGGTGTTTTCCACATGCTTACTCAACTAACGATTTTTTTTGGTTGAGGACGGCCCTAATTGCGAGGCAACAGCTTGAGTCCATGTTTACTTCCTGTCAGCTGATGTCATTCACTGCAACAGGAAATAAATTGGGACACATTTGTAATGTTTACAGCTGTGACATGGTTGACATCCATCACTGCTAACGGACCGATAAAAACACAACGCTGTAAAGAATTGTACCACCCATTAATCTTTAAACCCTAGCGGCGTATTTTCACACGTTTTAAGGGCGTGACGCTGCTGAAACTCACTTGACACACTGACATAACATTTAAACAGGCTGTTTATCATGAGCGGGTCCATCCAGACAGAGAGGACGAGGCTCCACACCAGCTTCATGCTCTGGTTTCTATATTAGAACTGTCATTGTGTCGCTGGTGCAGTTTGTGGGTTGTTGTTTTTTTTATGCCCGTCTAGGATTCACATGTCATGGCATCAGAGTTGCTTCATGGTGGAGTCTGAAGAGGTTATAGACATGATTAGCATCATGTGACACTGCTCAGATTTAAAATGGCATTTATTTTTAACCCTGAACAGCAGTGATGTAAATCAGCTCTCTGCTACTACGTCTATTGACAGGAAACTTGTGATAAAATTACATTCTCTCCCATTTGATATTAATATTACGGCTGTCGAAGTTAACGTGATAATAACACGTTAACGCAAATTTGTTTTAACGCCACAAATTCTTTAATGTATTCACGCAACTTGTGATTTTTAAGTTGTAGTGGGCTATCTTATTGTGAAGGAGGTTAAATAACACTCCAAACTTCTCTTCCACAGAAGTGGATTGACTTCTACCATCCACACAGTAAGATTAACATGACTCTACACCTGCTGTTTAAAGTGGAAATATATTCAAGAGTACAACGTGTGTTAAAAAGTAAGTTAAAGTTTATGCGATAATAAAGCGTTAATGCCGAAAAAATGTCAGAAAGAAGTACCAAAAAAGTCCATGGTAGCTTGTGGAGAAGGAGGTTAAATAATGCTCCAATGGTCCCTTGACCTCTGACCTCCAGATATGTGAATGAAAATGGGTTCTATAGGTAGACACGAGTCTCCCCTTTACAGACATGCCCACTTTATGATAATCACATACAGTTTGGTCAAGTCAGCACACTGACACACTGACAGCTGTTGTTGCCTGCAGTTTGCCATGTTATGATTTGAGCATATTTTTTATGCTAAATGCAGTACCTGTGAGGGTTTCTGGACAATATTTGTAATTTTTTTGTGTTGTTGATTGATTTCCAATAATAAATATATAAATACATTTGCATAAAGCAGCATATTTGCTCACTCCCATTTTGATAAGAGTGCTAAATTCTTGACAAATCTCCCTTTTAAGGTACATTTTGAACAGATACAAAATGTGCCATTAATTTGCGATTAACTATGGACAATCATGAGATTAATCACGATGAACTATTTTAATCAATTAACAGCCCTAGTTAACATGGTGTTACACCATGTTAACTAGGGCTGTGTGACTTCACATTATTTGGAGCCCTCTCATACACTTTATGTTAAGCTTTCTAGTAGACGTTCTTATCTCTTATTGGCCTTCATGTGCTGAAACAGGATGCGGGTGTTTCCACCGCTGGCAGTGGCAGCTGCATGACACAGCCTGCAGGTGAGTTTTTTTTTTCTTGAGAAACCAAAATCCACAAAATGGAGGATGTCCCCTTTTATGTAGAGAGTGAGGGACTTGATTGCGATGCTCAGGTGTGGTGGTTTAACTTTCACTTCCTTCAGGTCTCATTATAAGAGTAGAGTCTGCAGAAGGCTTCTGTTACTGTGATTTACTGACAGCAGTCTCAGTGTGGTTCAGTCTTCAGGGTCTTTGCACACTGATGCAGGAGGCACAAACACACCTGTTGTGTTAAGTTAATGGAGACAAAATGAATGGTTTGTTTTGGTGATGGATACGGAACGGATATGACGTAATGTTACTTAGACTACAACAATAAAAGCGGTAACTTCCTTTAACCTCCGCATAGACTCAAATAAAGCAAATATATTAATTCTGGCATTAAAAAATCTATTTCAAAATCATAGAAAAAACATGACAGTTCTGCATCTGGATGAATCTAGTCCAGATGTTTCCACCTACACTGTGTGACTTGAATATAGATTTTTTTTTTTTTACTTCAAACTGCAGCTTCCAGATGTTTGTAGTCACTTTTAAATCCTCTCCCTTCCCTTTGCTTTGAGTTTGTAGATGATAACCACACAGAGACGTTTATCACTGACTATAAAACCATGACTGTGGTATTCTGTATTTATAGAGTCTTCAGCTGTTTATTATCTTCTCTCCTCCTCCTCTGAACCTAAACACATCTTTGGTATGTCTAACAGAAGAGAAACAGGGTTTGTGTCCTGCAGGTTTAACAGACAGCAGACATCATTCAGAGACGGACTGTAAACATCCAACAGGCAGCTCAAGTAGTGAAAGTGGTTAGTGGATTATGGGATTTACAGAAAGTTAAAAGCAGTTCAGGGTGGACTGCGAACCAGCCACAGAGAGGCTGGGTCAGTGGTTGGTTCAGTAACACCCTTCAATACCTGCTCAACATCATCCTAAAAGTAAATACATAAAGACACTTAAGACACTTAAGACCAGCGTCCCTTTTGGCTCTCAGAGTCAGACACCTTTATGTTCAGCTCAACACCATGGTCTAGACTGGATGCAGCGTTGGTTTAACCCCGACCTTTGACCTCCACTAGAGCAGAGCTGCTGGACAGACTACTTAAAGTGTGACCTTTGACCTACAGAGAGAGGGGTGGTAGTGAAAGCTGGATTAGAGCTTCTTCACTCAAAGGAATAGTTCAACATTTTTCTGGCAGAGAATTAGATATTTAAATTGTATTGATACGGCTCTGATGTCTTTGTGATAGATGTAACTCTACAGACAGCAGCTGCTTAGCTTAGCTTAGCATTATAGCTGTGTATTGGCAAGAATATGACGATACGATACGTATCATGATACAGGGGTAACGATTCATATTGGGATATATAGCGATACTGTAAGCGACGCTGTATATTTCGTTTTTTTTTTTTTATTTAATTGTAGAAAAACTGTATAGTAGTAGTAGAAGTGTAAAGAACACACCAGAAATAAACCATTTTAGAATAGGCAAAAATAACATTTATACTGCATGCTAATGTCTGTAAAGGGGAGGCTAGTCGGTACCCATAGAACCCATTTTCATTCACATCTGGAGGTCAGAGGTCAAGGGACCCCTTTGAAAATGGCCATAATAACAACACAATATCCTGCTGGGGAGAAACTCCACTGGGCTCTGCTCCTTCACCTCCTTCACCTCTTTCACCTCCTTCTCTTTTCCCTTTTTCTCTTTCTCAAACTGAATATCGTGCAGCCCTGCTCACCGTAGAGGAGAGGATAGTAGCTGTACATTCTCTACTTAATCTCCCAGGACTTTGAGCAGCACTTAAACTAAATAGATGTTTATGTTTTGGTGGTGCATCAACTTGAGAAGTGTTGTTAACCGTTTCTTTACTTCTTTAATCGTCTTTATTGAATCTTTATTTAATAGTGCCGCCCAGCTGTAATGATAACCGATGCACAAACAGGTTCAATCATCATTTATCACCAGATGCAGAGTATGAAAAACAGACAAAACAGACAACTGAGTCCCCAGTTCATCAGACCGTTAGCAGCCACAATGTTGTGTGTATTGTTGTGCACCCACTTCAGTCTCCACCTCATCCGTTAGTTTAGCTGCGAGGTTGTCAACTGTGTGTCTGCCTGACTCCTCTGTCAGGGTTTCTTTCCGTCAGTGTATTACAAGCCCGGCGTAACGTTAGCGACTGAGAGAGAGAGAGAGAGAGAGAGATTTTGTGATGATGAGTAGGAAGTTATCAGTAACGTTATAGCTGAATGTAGCAGTGCAGTGTGTGTACAGTGTCTTCACAACCACCTGCTGGCTAAAGTGAAGGCGGTTAGCCCCAAAGCTAGCAACAACAATGGCTCAGGTGCACTTAAGGTGGGCTGACCTTTAAGGTGGACCAGCTATTCTTTTTTAAGGCTTCATCCACACTTAGACGTTTTTGTTATAAAACAAAAATGATCTCCATCCAGATGAGCGTTTTAGGGCCGTTTCAGAATTAATCTCCGTCCAGACTACCAGGCCGGAAAACGCATGACCATTCACGTACACTGGGCATGCACGTGCCGGTATAAACAGGAAGCAGCGCGGGATACGGGAATCGATGCAAAGCACTTGAATAATGGCTTCCCTCCTGCGCATGTATGCAGTAGTAGCATTATAAAATGCAGAATTTGACTGCACAACAGCTGCTGGCAGAGACAACAAGGTCAGCAACGCTTGTAACTCCATTTTGAATTAACCACTGGTGAACGAGGCTGATGTCGTTTGTTTTCTTCCGGAAAGGGTTCATGTGATGACGAATCAGGGAAGGACACGTCGTGACTGATAAGACACAATCAGGAAGTGAAAGTGGGCGTCTGCGTCATTGTTTTCAAACGTCTCCGTTTCTGTCGGTCTTAGAGTTTTATAACTAAAACGGCGTCAGCAGCGTTTTCAAACTCGAAAACGCCAGAGTAGTGTTGACGCATAAATGCAGCAACAGTTATGCGTTTTAAAACAAAAACGTATTAGTGTGGCTGTAGCCGAAGTGATAAGCTTCTCAACACCCAGAGCCAGTTCACCAGCTGAAGCTGGCGTCCTCCCAGCCTCGTCTTCCTCCTCCTGCAGCGCAGCACGGCCCGGTGTAAATCATCAGGAGCACTGACGGTGTGTTAATATCTGGGCGAGGATTCACCCTGACTGGGACATGTAGTTTATAGCCCAGCGCAGTCAAAAGATGCTCGCTGGCTCGTCTGTGTTGAGTTGTGGAACTGTCCGGGCCAAGTTTCCATCGGAGCAGCCTGGATGATTTGTCCTGCTGCTGGTGAGAAGCCCGGTCGGGCCGGCTCGGCGGGACCGGAGCGTCTCCGGCTCATTTCCATATAAAGAGGCTCCTCTCCGGCTGACAGCAGGCTCAAAGGAGCGGGCGGCCTGCGGAGGTGCTGCCACGCCGCCGCCTTTAATTAAGTGTGGCATTAGAGGCAGTTGAGCAGAAAGTCTGACCTAAGAACAGCTCTGCAGTCTGGACGCCACCAGCTAATCCACTCAGTCATTTTAACACAAGCAGCTTAGGAATCAGTGTGAACAGCAGAGGCTCAGTGTTGGACCAGTTCACGTTCAACACAGCTGCCATTCACAGATACTGCACATCTAACTCTCCATTAACTTTAACATTTACTGTTGTTCACGTCATTTTAGTGCTGAAGTGATTAATCACTGAATCAATCATTGGGCTGCGTATTATTTTTTTACTTTGACTTATTAAAATTGCATAAAATTAGTCATAAATAAGAAGACAGTGTTGATCTGATCAGACAGTTTTCAATAATTGGTGCTGGACCTGAAACAATTTAGTCTATCAGACAAACGACAGAAAATCACTCTCCAACTTTTTTGCTTATTGATTAATTGTTTGGGTCATTTTTCAAGCAAAAATGCATCAATGATTCTGATTCCAGCTTCTAAATGTGAGGATTTTCTCCTCTTCTCAGTTTTTTTATCACAGTAAATATTTTACCTTTGGTTCGCACTGTTGGCCAAAAACAGACATTTGAAGACGTCATCTTGGGAAACTGTGATAGACATTTTTCACTATTTTGTGATGTTTTCTTAAAGTCCCCATGAATCTGAAGTATCTCACAGTGAAACAGAATATTTGAGCGGTGTACAGGGATTTCAATGAAATCATTCACATTTCATTGGATGACTTTTTGTAAACACCCTGGAGTGAAACCGTTTACAGGAAGAGAAAAGACAGGGATTTTGATGTAAAGATACTCTTGAGACTGCTTTTCTGTCATATATTTGGCATATAACATGGGAAAATGTCTTTTTCATTTCATGGGGACTTTAAGTAAACAATCAATCAGGTAATTTGGGGAATTAATCGTCTGATTCATGGATAATGAAATTATTCAGTTCTCTTTTTAAAGAAGAATTTGAAAGTGTAAATAGCATTTGTCAGGGCATAAAACCAATGATCTGTTGACCTTTATGATATATATATATATATATATATATATATATAGTAGTCTAACAATGACATGTTGAAATCGAAAGTCAAATCAAATCATGGATTTGGAGAATCGTGACGCCCCTAGTCGACTGACAGCATATTTAGAACATATTTTCAGTTTGGATTTTCTTCGCCTTCTTTGACCGCAAACTGAATTTCTTTTTGGTTGAGAAATGTTGGAATAAGTTAGCCAAGGCTCAGGAAATTGGGGTGGGTGTTTTTCTGAGACGTTTTATATAATAAATCAACAGAAGTATTGATAATGAATAGATTCATTAGATGCAGCCCTCCTGTTTTACACTGTTGTGAATGTAATATCTGTTGGTCGGACACTTTGTGCTCCGGTACATCATGATTCAACACTAACTTACGTTTCATCGACAAAAGATTCGATAATGAAAATAATCCTTTGTTACAGCCTGACAGTATTTTCTTCATCCAGTGTAGTTCGGTGTGTGTTTGCTGTGTTTTATGGTTTTATGTATTTGTTGAACATGCGGTGTGTGTTTTCCATGCCTGTCGTGTGTTTGGTATGTTTGGTGTAATCCTCCTGGTGTGTTTTCAGTGTTTGCTCTGTGTTGTCGGTGCGTCCTCTGTGTGTTTTGTCGAAGCATTTGAAGTCGTGTTATTAGCAGCAGGATTAGCACTGACCCCCCACCCCCTCCCGTCTGACCATCTGGCTTTTCAACCAGGCTGAGCAGTTAGGCTGTTAAGTAACCCTCCTGCCAAAGGTCGGCCGGTGGGTCCGATCTCACACATAGAGCCAGTAAAGACATGAAGCAAACATGAAACAAAATCACACCAAATGATTTGTTTTTAATTAAATATTACAAAAGGTAATAGATGTTGAGTGTCTGTTACAGCTGGAGTTAGCATCACTTCATTGAGTTTTATAAATGGATTTGTGGCTCTTGTAAAACCTCCCCACAGGATTCAGAGTCACATCTTTGTCTCCAAAAAAACGACATTTGTGGAAATCCCAGTCAGGCCTGAATCTAATCAGCTGTTTCTCGGATGAAAAGCCTCCCTGTTAAATGAATTTCATGGCGATCTGTATTTTCAAATGCTGATGACAGACAAACAGGCTCAGTGGAAACATGCCTTCCTCAGGCTACATCCATACTAGAGCTGCACAATTAATCAAAAATTAATGGCCATCACGATTTTGGCTTCCCGCAATTAAATGTACATGATCGCCTGAGATATTGACGATTAAAATGCTCTGCTCATAGAAAACTCTGCTGCATATATCAAGCGCTTCCTAAACTAACAGCCAGCCGGCGATCCAGATGTTTTGGCTTCACTTTTGGGGATGGATATTATCTATACAACCAATGTGTTAAGATTAAATTGAGAGGATAAAATTGTTTATTTAGCCTCTTAATGTTGCTTATTTTGCTCTCAAAGTGCACCAGAATGATACATTTAACTTTAAAATGTAGCTAGCAAAAGGGTAGGGTGAATATTACTTTTCCCAACATGGTGCAGACCTAAATGTACATTAACGGGAATGTAGCACAGCATGGAAGTGAAAGCAGAGCTCTGTTTATTTTAATGTGAAAGCGCAATAATACAAATATGTTGTTGCTAAAACCAATGAATAATCCTGATAAATAATCATGATCTCAATATTGATCAAAATAATCGTGATTATCATTTTGGCCATAATCGTGCAGCCCTACATCCCACAATTAAATAAACATGATCACTGCGATATTGACGTTTAAAATGCTCCGCTCATAGAAAACTCATGCATAAATTAATAAAAATGAATATTGGGTGATGGTAAATTATAACGCTATCCTGACGCATCAAATGTAATCTTGTAAAAATGTAGTTTCTGGAGAGAAATTTAAATAAATCCAGTTGTTTGAAGGAGATGTTTTCACAGCAATATAAAATAGATAATAAACTTCCTAACACCAGCTCTAAGCAGCTTATAATACATATTTAGAATGACTCATGCCAAGATTTTTTTTAATCAAAGCAGCTATTTAGAAATATCATCATTTATTTCCTATTCATTTGAATTGTGTGTTTTCATGCTAATAACCACTATAGATGACAATAATAAAGTAAAAGGACAACAAAAACGGTTGGAATGAAGCACAACATGGAAGTGAAAGTCCGTCCATACTACCACGCCTGAAAACGCATATCACATGATCATTCATGTACACTGGTCATGCGCTTGCCGGTGTAAACAGGAAGCAGCACGGTTGGTTGTTCAGTTGCAGAAAATGCTACGAAGGAATAACAAAGAATGCAGAATTTAACAGCACAACAGCTGCTAGGAGAAACAACAAGGTCAGCAACGCTTGTAACTCGTTATCCGTGTTGAAATTAACCGCTGGTGGTCGAGGCTGATGTCGTTTGTTTTCTTCCGGAAAAGGGTTCACGTGATGACGAATCAGGGTCTGTCCGTCCAGACTAAAACACAATCCCGACAGTGAACGCAGCATACGCTCCAGTACGGGTGAACTGGGGACTCCGTTGTCTGTTGTGCTCATACACTGCAGCTGGCGCACCGCTGCATGCGAGGCACTAATCTTGTCGGTTAATGGTTAATAATCGGTTAACGAGGGTCGGTTATCGGTTGAGAACATTTTTCAAAATTTGCATCCCTACTTGTGGTGGATGGTAGTGTTTACTGAATGACTAAAGAAACAAGTTGTACAGGCTCCTTTACTCTTGTTGGAAGGTTTTAACCAAGTGTCAGGGAGGTCAGCATGTTGTCATGTTTGAGCTGTTGAAGTGTGAATGGGCTGAGCTGCTGTGTTCATGTTGAGGATTTTGTAACAGGATGCGCAGGGTTGGAAACTTGTGGATGTTTTGCACAATTTCAATATAAAAAAACTAGGGCTGTCCAAGTTAAAACAAAACTGCTAAAACAATGCGGCCCAGACCACCTCTGAATGTGGTCTGAGCGACCGGATCTCAGTGCGTCTTGTGTGCGTTCACACCTGTACTCAGACCTGTTCACTCTAATGCCTGGTGTGAACAGGGCCTCCCGTCAGCTCCTTCTCACTTTGTTTTTTTAAAACATAGTTCTTATTCTTAGAAAACAGAAAACAGAGAGGTCTAAATGAAGAAAAACATGCTGTAGATGATTTTACATCATATGTGAATCTAATAAACTTGATGTTGTGATGTCGACCTTCCAGTTGGCCCATTTACAGCTCTAACCTCTTTTACCCGACGGACCCGGTACCGTTCGGGTACCGGCTGAGCTGTGTGTTAAAACACTGCCTTTAAAAACTTCATAAAATGCTGTGGTGGTCTTTTTTCTGAATAGTTTCTAAAAGACGAGGCCTTAACGCTACTAAAACATCACTCCAAGTGTATTTTTACTTTATAATATTTTTGACCGGTTTTATATTGAATTTACATACTTGACTTTGAATTATTTTTTATGTTATTTACATTGTTATTGATCTTATTTGTTATTAAGTTTTACTTGATCATATTTATATCATTATTATAATAGAACTACTCCATTTGGAGTCAAAATTATACAATTGAGTTGTTTTTTATTGATTTTATACAGTGCACAATGGTAGAAGGTGATGATGCACAGGGTAAATGTCATGGCCAAAGGCTCCATTGTGTGCGCATAGCATCCTGTAGTGGATATCAGTAGTATTTTAGAGCCAGATTCCCTTTCAAGAGGTAGAAAACTCATTTGGCACACTTTGGGTATTCAAGTGGCCAAATGGAGAGTTCGCCTGGTCCTATCTTCACTAAAACCTTTGTAGAATCTATGTTCTTTGTGTTATTTATATCTGCTTTGGCAAAGTTGTAGTCAAGGAGTTGTTGAATTCAGTGGCATCTCTGTGCATGGCATCATTGCTATAATGGTGTTATCCACTGAGAAAACATTTTAGGCGGGGATAAAAATGAAAATGTCTCCTTTGGTTCATCACAGTTTACTCAGGCATAGTAACAATCACAATGTTTCTGACACTGGGGATGGATTCTCCGAGGTCTTACCTATCTATAGAGACCAAGATCATGCATATATACCTGGTAGTTGTGGAGCTATTCTTGATTTATTTTGGGTACGTCTGCCACACGTTGAATGTTGAAGCTGTGAAAGCTCTTTACTACAGGTTCTTCAGATGAGGAAACCTCCCAGTAGACGTTCAGCGTGAATAACCTCGTGCGTCGTCTGTTTGCTTCATGCGCTGATAATCAGAACCTTAATTAGCATCAGTGTTGAGTCAGTCGAGCTGACCTCCCCCTCCCTCCCATCCGCTCCCATGGCTCTGCCAACAGCCCCGTATTGTCAGAGGAGGTCAGAGGTCACGTCCCTCCATTCATATGATAAGTGGCCTGAAGGAGGATTTAGAGGAGGGATGCGTCTGCTCCCTCATGCTGCCTGTCGCAGAGGGCTGCTGGGAAAAAAAGCCTTGCAGTGACTGGCTGTGATCCGTCGTCAATACAGCCTTTATGTCAGGAGCAATACCCCCCCCCCCACACACACACACACCCACACCCACTTCAGCAGTCTGTCCCAAGAAGCTACACAACAGGAAGTAACAGACCGGCTTTCTGATCACAACAAACAGACCTTCAAAGCCGACGGGACACGTTCAGTCTGACGGGCTTCAGATATACAACTGTGACTACATCCACACTGAGGATGGGTCGATTTTTCGAATAGCCGTTAAATTCTAAGAAAAATCGACTACTTGTCCCGTCTTAAAAATCTATATTTTTGTTTGTTTAAACCGTCGCAGGAGCTGCCTGGTAGTGAGTTACTACCGGTAAAACGTGTGTGGCAAGTTTAGTTCGGCTCTTTCCTGATGGCTCCGCGCCCTTCATAGTTTCAGCAGGTAGATCAGCTGTTCGAGCATTTATGTCTAGCGTCCACACTACTCCGGCGTTTCCAAGCCTTTAAAACGAAGACGTTTGAAAACGCTGCTGACCCCATTTTAGTCATGAAACTCCGGGGTTGTGTTTTAGTCTGGACGGACAGAAACGAAGACCTTTTGAAAACTGACGCAGACCCCCACTTTCACTTCCTGATTGGGTTTAATCAGTCATGATGTGTCCTTCCCTGATTCGTCATCACCTGAACCTTTTCAGGAAGAAAACAAACGACATCAGCCTCGACCACCAATGGCGTTAGTGACCTTGTTGTCTCTGCTAGCAGCTGTTGTGCAGTTACATTCTGTATTTTATAATGCTGCTACTGCCTACATGTGCAGGAGGGAAGCTATTACTAAAGCGCTTCGCATCAGTTCCCGTGTCCAGCGCTGCTTCCTGTTTACACCAGCATGCGCATGCCCAGTATACGTGAATGGTCATGTGATATGCGTTTTCAGGCGTGGTAGTATGGACAGAGATTGTTTGGGAAACGTATTAGTGTGGATGTAGCCTGAAACACAAGATCAGGGCTTCCTCCACTCATTGATTACCAATCATCACTGATAACACCATGAAACTGACCAGTAAAATAATGTTTTCTCTCGTGTGTTACTTGTTTCTCATCTGACATATCAATTTGAATGACAAAATTCAGTTGTATTTATACCATTTTCTTTGTTATTTTAGTATGGACAACATACTTATATTATTATTATATAGCCTCCTTCACGACAAGCTAGTATGACATGGTTGGTACCAATAGATTCTTTAGGTTTTCCAGTTTCATATGATACCAGTATCTTCACTCTAGATTTAAAACTGAGCCGCTACAACCTAAAAATCACAAGTTGTGGGCGCCTGGTTAGCTCAGTTGGTAGAGCGGGCGCCCATGTATCAAGGCTTGGTCCTGACCGCGGCGGCCCGGGTTCGGCCTGTGGCCCTTTCCGCATCCACTCTCTCTCTCCCCTTTCCAAGACTCTATCCACTGTCCTCTCAATAAAAATGGAAAATGCCCCCAAAAAAATAACTTTAAAAAAAAAAAAAAATCACAAGTTGTGTTAATGTGTTAAAGAAATTAGTGGCGTTAAAACAAATTTACGTAACGCGTTATGTTATGTTAACTTTGACAGCCTTAATTTATATGCAATTTATAAACAATTTCTGTTTTCTGTTTGTTATTGTATTAGCCAAATAGGACTGTTGAGCTCCAAATGATGGTTGAGCTGCCAGGTGAAACACATGTAAAGTGACATGAATTAATTTCGGCCTGCTGTTGATGCCAAACTGCTGTGTGATCTGACAATAAGTTCTTTTAAACTGTCAGACAAAACAAGCAGTTTGATTTGTGAACTTGATTACAAATTAAGGCTATTTTCTGACACTTTGAAATCACTTTGTCTGTAATAAAAACCCTAATGGATAGGGGCGTCACGATTCGATTCAATTTTCGATTCAAACCCACTGATGGACTATGGAGTCTTGATTGGTAAAGATCAGCAGATCATTGGTTTTATACCCTGACAACTGTCATTTACACTTTCTAATTATTCTTTAAAAAGAGAACTGAACTACCCTGTTATTTAGAAAGTGTTTCAAAAATTAGACTACAACAGTCTACAACATTAAATACTGCATCTTTTCAATATCAGTATCTGTGTGACCCACCTCAGTACATAATCATTACAAAAACACAACAGAAATCCTTCTGCAGTGCATTACAAGTGTGCTGTAATCTACAAAAATATGGTTATGTTGTCATTTACTGTCGCGCTGGTTTCTCTCCTCTGATCGCTGTTTGTCACTGAGGTCGGAGGCAGAGCTTTGGACACCGTCTGTGCACTGAGAGACGCCACTCAGCAGTCCGCTAGCTTGTTGTTACTATCAGCTGCTCTGATTCAACAACGATGAATTGAAAAAACGTGCATGTAGGCTGAAATTCAGCCACGCTGTTGTTCTGTTTGGAGGTCGATGACTTAACATTAAACCAAGTAAGAGTAGAAGAGCTATGATGAGTAAGGAGAAGTTACTAACTGAAGTCTGCTAGCCGCTAGGCTAATTCATGCAGTGTAAAATCCCATTGGCATGCAGGAAGTGCCCTTAGTATCATAGCAACAGGGACGGCCCACATTTCCCATCATGGCTGTCTAGTCCCGAGTGCTGGACTGAGTAGTTTCAGTTTGCTGTTTATGTTCCAAAATGCAAATGTTCCTTTTGTTATTGTTTGTAATGTAATGTGTCTGGTCAGAACATGACTGCTGATGTTGGAAATAGTGATTTTTGTGCTGTTTTATAGTTTTAACCATGAGTGAAGTGACCGTTTCATTTCTTGACTCCAGCTGTATTTTCCCTCTGATGCATGCGAGTGGTCGGGGCCGTAGAATAAAAGAAATCGTCGATCCTGCTTTTGATTTAGATGCTTGAGAACGGAAGCCAATTTCGATCGATTTCCAATTTAGAATAGAAATCCTGACAGCCCTACTAATGGAGAGATTGATCAATAATGGAAACTTGTGTTGTATCCGACCCTGTTGCAGCGGTTCTCTGTGTCTAACCGGTTGTTGGTCCTGTGTGCAGGAGGCGATGTGGGGAGCAGGGTGGCGGCGCGGGGTCCAGCCCTGAGGAGGCGTCCTGCGGCTGGGAGGAGCGCGGCCCTCCTCTGGCCCTCCTGCGGCGCTCCGGGACGCTCCTACTAAGATGTCCCTCAGCAGCGGCCCTGCAGGCGGGAAAGGTGTGGACTCCAACGCGGTGGACACGTACGACAGTGGCGATGAGTGGGATATCGGTGTTGGCAATCTGATCATTGACCTGGACGCCGACTTGGAGAAGGACAAACTAGAGATGTCGAGCAGTAAGGAGGGAGGGGGCATGGCCGCCCCCCCCAGCACTGTGGCTGCATTACCTGACAATATCAAGTTCGTTAGTCCTGTAGCCGCCGCGCAGGGCAAAGAAAGCAAATCTAAATCCAAACGTAGTAAGAACTCTAAGGAGAGCGCGAAGGCGCCGGTCTTGGACGCAGCTAAGAAGGAGGTTCAGGGTCGGGCCCCCGGGGACCCGCCAACCCAGAACCCCAACTCTACCCCCACCAAGGGAACTGACAAGTCTAGTAAACCCTCCCGTACCCTCCCCGCTGTGAAAAAGGAAAAGGACGGGGTGTCAGGGAAAATTAAGAAGGATAAAATGGAGGTTGTGGCCACAGGCGTGCTCAACGCTGAGAAGGAGTCTGTGGCCCCCATCCTGACGCTAGGGGCCCCTCGCAGCGGCACCTTCGAGGGCCAACAGAACCCTGAGTTAGCTGCAGCCGAGCAGCTTGGGAATATGGCACTGGACTCGGCAGGGATTGGCCTGCCTGTCGCCATGACAACAGAGCAAGAGGAGGTGGACAACGGTGAATGCCGAAATCTGAAGAAAGTGGTTGGTGTGAAGGTAAGAGGATTTATTATTATTATCTAATAAACTCTGGTTGGTGCAGTGAGTCTGGCTGGACGACACGTTGGTGCTGGTCTCTCTGTAGTTTAATGCTCGTCCATTTATTCACCTCCTGTTTGTGAGTGTTGTAGAGCAGAACTGTGCTGCCATTTTAACCAGAGCTCCTAAAAGAAGATATATTGATGTCCAGAGACACAAGTGGTTAAATATAGGGCAGATATAAAATGTCTTGCTGGAGTCATGAAGCTGACAGATCAGTGATCAGTCTTCTGTCTCTGGATATAAAGTACGGGGGACTCTGATCAAAATAGAAACAGCAGAGGTTGAGATATCCTGACTTTTAGTCCATATGTTGACTTAAGCCACAAGAATGCTGGATCCTACATTTCTTCTTGATCTTGTAAGATCTTGCCCAGTGCATGCAGAGAACCTTGAAGGAGTGTTTCCTCTAGGATTTTTCCCAACAGCAGTGCTGAAGTGCCCAAGTTTTATTTCGTGTGGTTGGTACCAATGGATTCCTTAGGTTTTCTAGTTTTATATGATGCCAGTATCTTCGCTAACGTTAATCTTGCTCTGAATTTGCTCTGAACTCTATAGAGAATGTATTGTGTATGGGGACATGTTTATATCGCAGTGGCACTAATCATTTAGTAGTAGCAGCGGCGCTTGAAACCATCAGGTTTTTTTAAGACAAAGTTCCTCCGGACACACAGAGTGGTTCTCCTCGTGACGAGTTTGTGTAAAATCGGTGGAGTTTTTCCCTTTAAGCCTGCAGTCTGTAGCGCTCTAAAACCACTCAGTATCACGGTGGTTCAGCAGAATCGCAGCTACGCTATCAGAGAGCTATTGAAACACAATCTGTGTATCAGGAGACTCGTGCAGTGAAGGATTCACTGTTGTGGCTGCTCCAGTTACAAATAAAATGTTTATTTCATGTTCGGTTTTGTCAAGATGGACTGAAGATATACAGAATTCAGTGAGCAGTTTCCTTATGGTCTGTTCGTGGGTTATTACTTGATGAATTCTTCAACAAACATCTAAAACTCACAAATAAACATTACCAGTAAAAGTAGATTTTACACATATTTAAGTGGCTGCCATCATCATCTTTGCTTTTTTTGCGACATTTAGACTTTATTTTGTTCCATAAATTTCAGAATATTTGAAGAAAGACGAGTGTTTCCTAAGAAGGGAGAGCAAGACATAAGGAAATTATCCGTCTGTGGTTTTACAGTGCAGCTCTTTTTTTCTCGTGTGGACTCTCAGCTGCTCAGTGTTCAGCTTGTATATCCTCCACAGCTGCTGTTCAGTCCAGCTTTCCTCATCTTCTTACCAAGTTTAGCTTAGCGTTGAGGTTGGCTGTTATCCAGCAGCCTGGAGGTCTGCTGCCAAGTCCCAGCACATCCAGCTGGCCGACCTCCTCCGTCCGTCACACACATTTTACTGCCGTCACCTCTGACCTCTCAGATACAGGCAGACAGTGACCCGGCTGTTGGTGTCACCGTTTTTTGACCTCATAATGGCCTCAAAAAAACTGAACATCTATCTTGTTATATAATAAATCAGTTTTGATTGTAATCTAAGAAGAAGAAGGAGTCTGTGATACTTGACACATTTTATTTGTTGTGGAAAAATGTACATCGTCTACTTCACTTAGTGATTTCCTACATTTCCCAGAATGCCTTTCGATAACCTCCAGATGAGGAATTTTATGCTTTAAGCTGTTGGTTATTGTCCGTTACACAATTGAGAATACAACAATAGGATGTATTGAGTAGGAACACATGTGAACAGCAGTTAGTCCTAATCAGGGTTAACATCTGAGGTCAAAGGTCAGAGTTTAACCTAAATCTGTTCGTGTCTGGAAGTGGAAAGCTGTTTTCTAAATTTAAGATTCAAGGTTAAATCAGGTGCTGATTCAAGGTTAAAGAGGCTGTTGATTCAATGTTAAACGGGCTGTTGATTCAATGTCAAACGGGCTGTTGATTCAATGTTAAACGGGCTGTTGATTCAATGTTAAACGGGCTGTTGATTCAATGTTAAACGGGCTGTTGATTCAATGTTAAACGGGCTGTTGATTCAATGTTAAACGGGCTGTTGATTCAATGTTAAACGGGCTGTTGATTCAATGTTAAACGGGCTGTTGATTCAAGGTTAAACGGGCTGTTGATTCAAGGTTAAACGGGCTGTTGATTCAAGGTTAAACGGGCTGTTGATTCAATGTCAAACGGGCTGTTGATTCAATGTCAAACGGGCTGTTGATTCAATGTCAAACGGGCTGTTGATTCAAGGTTAAACGGGCTGTTGATTCAAGGTTAAACAGGTTGTTCTTTTAGGGTTAAAATGGGTTTACGGTTAAAGGGGCTGTTGATTTATGGTTAAACAAGCTGTTGATTCAAGTTTTAACAGGCTGTTCTTATAGGGTTAAATAGACTGTTGATTCATGGTTAAAAGGGCTGTTGATTTAAGGTTAAACAACCTGTTGATTCAAGTTTTAATAGGCTGTTGATTCTGGGTTAAACGGGCTGTTCTTTTTGGGTCAAACAGGCTGTTGATTAAGCAATAAAATGGACCATTGATTCCTGGTTAAATAAAGCATCAAATCCCAGCATGACATGGCTGCTCTGAGCGCCTTCAGTTGATAAATTATGGTTTGATTGACGTTATGCTGAGTGAAACATGAATGAGACGAGTTAGAGACGATGTTGTTAGCCAGCCTTACGATGTTATTATGATAGGCTGATTCATAGAGTTTCTCAAGGAATCAGCCTATCATAATAACATCGTAAGGCTGGCTAACAACATCGTCTCTAACCCCAATCATGTTTTGAACAGTGAATATCAACTGTTACCATCGAATCGGAGATACAGGGTTCCACGATTTAATAAGGTTAGACTGAAGCACTCTTTTTTGCATCAGTCAATCCTTAAACTAAATATGGAGCCTAATCCCAGATCAAATGTGCGTTAAAGGGCCCTGAATATTGTCTTCTGTGATTGTAATGTTTAAATGTTTGTATCCTTGTTTATTGTCTTTGTCCTTTCTGTGATGTTGCAAACGGAGCTGCTGTTATGCAAAACAAATTTCAGACCTGTCTCACAATAAAGTATAAAGTAAAGTATAAAGTATAAAGTAAGTAGACGATGTCTTAAAACATCTTAATTTGACACAGGCCAAGCTGCTGTCAGCTGAATGCTGGTTTAAATGTCACAATAGAAACGTCTGAGTTACTGCTTGACATTTCCAAGAGCCACTTTCTCTTCCAACCACTGCAGCCAGGACACACTGAATTTATTCTAACACCACAGACAGAAACAGAAGACAGCACGTGGACCAAAACTCAGACTAAACACTACGTGAAGACTGTGGAAAAGGAGTGAAGTGTTGTCTTCCTATTGGACAGTTTACATGAGGACAGACGGGAACGATTATAGAGAGACCGTAGGGGTTGTTCTTCCTGTTAACAGATAAACTTGGACCGCTGACGTCACATCTGGATTTCCAGCTGCTCCATTCGTGTTTTATAACGTTGATGTCCAAAACGGCAGTTAACATCTTTTGTTAGTGTTGGTCACTCTGAACCTGTGTCGTCATTTCAACCTGATGTTTAGCGAGGAGGGTCCGTTAGTGCTCATGTTGCTGATCTCTCTTCTGTGTTTGAGGGTGAATCTGGTTAGGATGATGCCTCTAAAGCTGCTCTGTCGAGGGGACACAATGTAGTGCTCAGCTTGTAACAATAGTGGTCAGATACCAATATATCTGTGATACGCCAAAATCAATATCACCCAGCTGGAGATACGTTTGTATGTGCACGGTTCTCCTGACATTTTGATTAGTTCAGCTGGATTTTATACCAGACCCTTCTGACGTAATTACAGATAACTTCAACGTCATTTCACCTTGTCACAACTCTACTTCTAGAAATCTGTAATTACATTTTAACTATCCCTAACTTCAGTTAGAGATATCTACAACATCATTCGGACTAGTCTCAATTTAATTTCAGATATCTAAAAAGGACAATGTAGATATCCACAGTTGAGGGGAATTAAAGATATCTTGAACTGGAATCCTGACTAGTCACAATTAAATTGTAGATATCTGGAACTGGAATTACGACTAGTCATAATTCACATTGTGGCTATCCGCAACTGAATTGTAGGTATCCGTAAAACCCCATAAACAAAGTAGTTTGAATCGTACTAGTCAAAATGTAATTACGGATATCTAAAATTAGAGTTTTGACTATAGGCAAAATGACGCTGCAGATATCTCTAATGAATATCCTGTGTAGCTATTAAATGTTTGCCATGCTGTCAATTCCCTCTGAAGGCCTCCTAAACATGGCCTTCAACATGTGTGCGTGAACAGTGTAACTATATTCCTGACGTGGCGCTCTGGACACGTGTCCAGGACGTCCAGCACCTCCCACATCTCCTGACAGGAGAAGAATGTGTTTTTATTTATCTGAGTCGAGGGTCTGAGGACAGAGGGTGTCGTATGCTGGACACACTGTAAAACCTCTCAGGCACATTTGTGATATTGGACTATATAAAAAAAAAATAGACTTGACTATGACATGGCCTCCAGTCAACCAGCTTCCCCTGTAGAGTTGTTCGATGCTTAGAAGGTGGATGATGGAATAAAAGGAATTTTGAGGTCATTTATTAATTTAGTTTCTTGCATGGTGATTCCCGGTGTTTTCTAGCGTCTCAGTTCTCTGTAACTATAATTGATATGACTAAATGTCTCTACAGTGATTTCAGTTGAAAACAGTTATGTCATCAAAGTTGGGTCGAAGGGAAGATCTTGTGAAAAGTGACAATATTTAAACTAGGGCTGTCAATCGATTAAAATATTTAATCACAAATTAATCCCACATTTTTTTATCTGTTCTAAATGTACCTTAAAGGGAGATTTGTCAAGTATTTAATACTCTTATCAACATGGGAGTGGCCAAATATGCAGCTTATGCAAATGTATGTATATATTTATTATTGGAAATCAATGAACAACACAAAACAATGACAGATATTGTCCAGAAACCCTCACAGGTACTGCATTTAGCATAAAAAATATGCCAAATCATCACATGGCAAACTGCAGCCCAACAGGCAACAACAGCTGTCAGTGTGTCAGTGTGCTGACTTGACTATGACTTGCCCCAAACTGCATGTGATTATCATAACGTGGGCATGTCTGTAAAGGGGAGACTCGTGGTAGTTTGGAGCGTTATTTAACCTCCTTCACAACAAGCTAGTATGACATGGTTGGTACCAATGGATTCTTTAGGTTTTTCTAGTTTCTTATGATACCAGTATCTTCAGTCTAGCTTTAAAATTGATATGGTTGGTACCGATGGATTCCTTAGGTTTTGTAGGGAACATTTGATGTTTCTGACTGCAGTACTGTCTCAGACTTGTAGTTAATGTCTCAGACTTGAACCTGTTGTGTTCACAGTCTTGTTCTTTTGATTTTTTAACAATGAACCGTAATGATCTCAGCACCGTGTCTCGTTGTCACCTCACTCGGTCTAAGAGAAAGAACATGAAAAGGTCTCTCCTCTTATTATAACCTTGCCCTCTTCACTTCTCTGTCTAGTGACACATTAAACAAACATCAACTCAAACACACAGAGAGACGGAGTGTTTGTGAAGTGCTGATCAGTATCACTAATCTCTCTCTCAGCCGGCGAGTGACCTTGACAGGAATGTGGCTGGTTGTTGTAGTGAATGCCTCTCTGAGTGAATGAAGAGGAGGAGGAGGAGGAGGAGGAGGAGGGTCGGTGTTTCCCAGCCCAGTATCAGAGCGACGGTATAAACCAGACCTCCCTCCTGCGAGAGAGCTGGTTGGCGATCTTCTGGGGGTTTCCCAGCATTCCAGGCAGCCATGTTTTTTTTATTCTTATAACAGAGAAAGGATAAGAGCTGGTGGTTTCTCTTGTTACCACGACAACACCCTCTTAACCAGTCGCTAAACCAGTAAGCTACACCCAACAGAAGCGCCTGGCAGTATTTATCATGCCCCATCAGGTCTGCTGTCGGAGCTGCAGGGAGGACGGAGGGTGTGTCCCAGCCTGTAGAGAGAGACGAGGTAAAACAAGGCTATATTCATGAAAAGTTTACATGATGACATTAACTCGTGGATGGTTGGTTGTTTTATTGATTGATCATCACAGATCATGGATATATCAGACTATATCTGATCTGTACCAGTTAACAGCAGATACACTGAGGGTTGAGGTGTCGGGAGAAACACTCCTGACAGCTGATTGGCTGGTTATGTTGTGACTGACAGCCTGTAAGTTGCTGCAGCTCTGCTTTAAACTCCCAGGATGCACTGCTGCCTCAGGTGTGGGCGTCTCTTTCTCCTCCCCCTTCTTCAGGAGGAAACGTTTGGATGTTGACACGTCTGTTCAGGTACCGAAAGCTGTGTGTCACTTCCTGTTGGGCTGTCTGGTCAGACAGGTGTAGGTGTTTGAGACAGGAAGTGTTTAGAGGAGTTTTGTTGTGTATGAGTTTTACTTATTGTTGGTGTTGCTGAGGTAGCAGGAGGCGTGGCGTGTGTTTCCCCACAGAGTCAGGTGACGAGGGTTGTGGTCAGTACAGGTCTGTGGGGGTTAAAACTAACGCTGATTAACATTATTGGTTTGATTAATCGGTTGTTTAGTCCAGAAGATGTCACAGAATCGGGATAAAGCCAAACCATAAAACCTTCAGCACGCTTCAGAAAAAAGTAGTTTGATTTGAAATGTGTAAAATGATTATCAGATCCACTCGATTGATCCTGTGAGTGTCCTCAGTGATCGGAGCTGTTGTCATCTCAAGGGATGTGACGGTGAGGAAATTATCCCATCGGTTAATAAACTTCGGACTACTCTGAGATGAGACTCCGTACAGAGCAGACACTTTCAGTTGGTAGTGTCCGTCGTCCCGTTATGTGTTGATAACACGCTGCTGATTCACGAAAATCAAGGAAATGGGTTTTATTTCTGTTTAAAAAAAAGCAAAACGACGGAGGGTACGTAATGTAATCGGTGTGTGCCCGACCACCGTGTAACACCGACTACCACGGCAAGCCTAGTCACCTCCAGGGTTAGTCAGTTCTGACCTTTGACCTCTGGGTTGGAGGAGGAGGAGGCAGGATGAAGGTGCTGCTCTCTGATCTTCTCCCGTCTCCTGGAGAGGAGGCGGTTTTGGGAGCGTTGCCATGGTGACGGCTGACACCTTCCCAGTGCTCCCTGCTCTGCCCTCCACCCCCTCACCCCAGCTGCTTCCCACTTGATAATTACAGGGTTCCTCTTCCTCCTCTTCTTCTTTGTCCTCTTTTCTCCTCGTCTTCTCTTTTCACCAATCTCTCAACCTTTTCCTCCTCCTCCTCCTCCTCCTCCTCCTCCTCCAGAACAAGCTGTAACACAGACATATAACCACTTCTTAAAGTTGTTATGGTGAACGTGATGGCAAACAGCAGTCATTTGATGACTCCTAATTAATATAAAAGTATTGATTATAGCAGCTTTAACACTGAACGTCACTCTCATGGCTCTCATTAAATAATCACGTTAATTAATAAATTCTGCCGGAATGGTTTTAACAAGTCTTCCTGTGAGGTAATATATTAGTGAAAAACACTTCTGATGTTTGATCTTTTATTCTTGTCAAACTAAACTTTCACCAACATCTGTGCTGTTTGTTTTAACACTCACACCACAGCTGTGTTAGTCCATTCAACATCACATAGTGAAGTTTTTAATGTGGTGTCGCAGCACAGATGTAGAGGAAACTGTGTTCATACTAGTAACCGATCTGCAGTTTGAGGCATCCTGTCAACAGTTTACACTCTTTTATAACGGTGACTAGAGCTGTAACGGTACACAGGAGACACGGTTCAATGTGAGTTCATTACAGCAGGAAAACAAACAAACCCATAAGGATCCGTTTGTTGTCTTGTATTCTGAACTGACAGTAGTTCAAGTGTCAAAGACAAACAGTCCTCCTGCTGGGGACTGAGAAACATTTTGGCAACTTTAGTAGGGATGCACCGAGTTATCGGCCAAACATCGGTATCGGCCGATATTCATCTTGTCGACAGCCATCGTCCTATCGGCACATAAGATGACGTTCACCGATGGCGGTAGCCGATGTTTATCTGTTGTGTTAGATCAATTCTGTGCCGGCTAAATGTTGTGTTGCTTATTTGTCTCTGACATCAGTAACCAGCTGCTGATTTAGAGAAGAAGACGCTGGCTGGACACAACTCTGACATGATGGCGGGTGCCGTGTGCCCCTGTGGTTTGTTTACAAATAAAAGTGAAAGAAAAGTCGTCCGTGTGGGAGTTTTACACTGACTCAGAGACAGATCAGCGACAAGAACATTGTGTTCAACGAAAAATGAAGCAGTAAAACAATGGCTTACAAGATTTATTAAAGCAATCACTGTGGTCTGGATGAGCGAACCTGGTGTGTGCGTAATGTGTCACGAGAAGCCTGTCAGTCCAACGAGGGGTGACGCAGCACCCAGTACGTTACCGTGGGAACATCCTACACGCCATCCAACCCGGACGGCTGAGGCAGCGAGGCCCGAAGCTGAGCCAGCAGAGCGGAGCTCTTCATCCGCTCCCCGCCGGCGTTCTGCCGCTACTAGTCCTCTAGTTAATCCATCACGGATGACGTCGTTCTGTCAGTCGGTTAAAAATATATCTATAATAGGCGGCCGCTAATATATATAAATAAGTGAAGTCTGTGTGAGAAACACTGATTATGTTTCTAATCGCTTTTACATTTACATTTAATTTATGTGTCACGAAACAAATATTTGTGTTGGGCTGTGTACTGAAACATTCTTCTCATTGAGTAGGTAGATGTTTAGCAGCTGAAAGGCTTTTGAAGCAGTTATTAAAAAAAATAAATAATAATATTTATCATGTGAAAGAAGGTTATATTAAAGGTTGTTTCATAAATGTGTATGAATGAATCTGTGCTCATTCAAAGACAGTGTAATGAACTGCTGAATGACTTTAAAACAGTTCAGTTATTTTGTATAATGAAGAGGTCTTTGTTTCCCGGCACAAAAAGGGAATAAATGACAGCAAAAACAAAATATATAAAAACATAGGTAATCGGTCAAATCGTTATTTTAAGCATCTCTATTGGTATCGGCTGGGCAGCCCTAACGGTGACCCATGAATGTAAATGCTCTCTGAGTTTCAGGGGATTGTTGTTGCGTACTGCTGAAGGGACGTGTTGACCTCTGAGTCTCTGGTCCAGATTGTGTTTAATCTCATTGAGTGATATCGTGTCTCTCACCCCTCTGCTCTCTGTTTCCTTTCAGATGGAGTCTCCGGTCTCCCCCCCGGCTCCTCCACCTCTCCACCTCCTCGCTCCCGTCGCCAACAGCGACATCTCGTCACCCTGCGAGCAGATCATGGTTCGCACGCGCTCAGTAGCTGTGAACACGGCAGACGCCGCGCTGGAGACGGAGCCGGAGTGCCTGGGACCCTGTGAGCCCGGCACCAGCGTCAACCTGGAGGGCATCGTGTGGCAGGAGACTGAGGACGGTGAGATGATGGACATCCCCAGTCTGTTTCTGTTATCCGTATACATGTAAAACACCAATAAGATGATAGTTTTTTATTTGGAACACAAAATTATCCAACAGCAGGTACACAAGTGTACCCAAAGTGTGTGTGTGTGTATGTATGTGTATATATACGCTCATCAATGACTAAGTTAAAGGATGAGATTGTGTCATTATTGTTATGTCAGTGTAAATGGGATTGTTTCCATCTGGTTAGCAAATAAATGATCTTTTTTATACCCCAAAAGAAGCTAAATTGGGCACAGAGCTGATTAACTTCAGTAACAGCAAAAGGTCGACTTTGTGTACAAATGCACAGATATTCACCTTGTCCATCTGTATAAAGACAACCAGTGAAAGTAAAAGATATCTGGAGGAACTGGGAGAAAAATATTTCTATAATTTCTTCTGTCATGGAAAAACAACACCAGCAATGCAGCAAAACTGCGCATGTGCACAACGTTTTTCTGATCTTCAGATGCTTTTAACACGATTATTTAACCTCCAGATATAAACCTAATCTAAAGGCTGAAATCTACGACGGTGTATCAGTGCCATTTCAAGTAAAAAATATAATAGAATTACAGAGCCGGAGGAGGGGGGTAATATTCCGAGAAAAAACTCATGATTTCTGAGATTAAAGTGGTAAATTTCTGAGAAAAAATTTGAATATTCCCTGAGATTAGAAAATCACAAATTTACTAGAAAAAAACTCTGTGGTTTTTTTTGTCAAGGAACCACATCGCTTCAAGGTTGGATCAACCTCATCACACCACAGACGCCACAGAATATCCACGTTTTTTTCCTCGCAAATTTACCACTTTAATCTCAGTATATATCCAAGTATCTTTCACCTACATTTAACGCTTTAATCTCAGAGAATATCCATGTTTTTTTCTTTTAAATTTACCATTTTAATTTCAGAGAATATCCAAGTTTTTTCTTGTGAATTTACCGCTTTAATCTCTGAAAGTTTTTTCTCTAAATATTACCCCCTACCACCGGATCCTTAATTTTATTTTTACCCACAATGGCCCTGATATGCCATCGTAAATTTTCTCAGCTGACAAATTGCTCCACGGATTTATTTGAGAATTAAAGATTACAGACCCACACATCCAGCAAATGTTTTTTGCTGAACTTGGAGCCTTTCAGCCTTTAGTTCAGGCTCAGCTACGATGAGGTTTGTCTGGAGTTGTGTTGTGTGACCCACATTATGAATGGTGATGTCCAACAAGATGCCACACCAGACGCAGCGACTGATGTTCAGGTCTCATGACGGTCGCCTTCATATGATAGAAGATGCTGGCGTCCTGTTGCAGAGACAGAGTGGCGGTGACGGACCTCAGCTCACTGTCTGGCAGGAAGCTGTTCACACATCAGCTGCACACTTTGATCCGCTCCTGTTGGTGGAAAGTTTCTGCTAAAATACTCTGTTGCTCTCTGCAATTAGTCACTGATTGATGTGACTCGACCTCAGAAACCTGCTGTGTGCCATGTTGGTATGAAACCATTTAACATCTGCTTCCCAGCAGGGAGGGAAGTCAATCTGTCACGTCTGTTTCCTGCTGCAGCAACACGTTCTGTGGCTGTCATTGTTCTCAGTCACTGCGGAAATGTACATTAACTGTCTGTGTCTGTCTGTCTGTAGGCATGCTGGTTGTCAACGTCACCTGGAGGAACAAAACGTACGTTGGGACCCTGCTGGACTGCACAAGACATGACTGGGCCCCTCCAAGGTACAGACACACTGAATCCACTTCAATATACATGATCTATAAATCAGTATACATCAGCACACTGATCCGTCAGTACACGTCAGAGGTGTGGACTCAAGTCAGACTCGAGTTTGATTATTTGATTATCTTACACTAAATTCCCCAGATCCTTTTTGTTTGAACCGATTCGACAGCATCCAATCAAGTTGCTGGAGAGAACCATGAAGAACTGACGTTACTGAGCGCCAGTTACTCTGTTGTTAAAATTCACATTTGGTGAAGAGCACATTATGACTTGTTTAGGACTCGAAATGCAAAGTTTAGGACTTTGGACTTGAGTGCAAAGACTAGAGAATCACCTCTGTCACACATCACATGATGGCACCAGAGGTATTAAAGGTACCTTGTTGGACAGTTGTTTAGTTGTCAGATCCCTTTGTGCAGGTAAAGGATGCTAGCTCTAACCCAGTTAGCTGCTCTCTAACTTCCTGTGTGTTTGCAGGTTCTGTGAGTCTCCCACCAGTGACGTGGAGATGCGGAGCGGCCGCGGTCGGGGAAAGAGGATGCGTCCCAGCAGCAACACGCCGTTGAACGACAACAGCAACTCCTCAGACAACAAAGGCAGCGGGAGCAGCAAGACGCGCGGCGCCGCAGCTAACAGCAAAGGACGGAGAGGCAGTCAGACGGCCGGCGGCGCCGAGGACGCTAAGGCCAGCCCGTCGTCCGCCAAGAGGAAGACCAAACCCGCCTCCGATATGGAGCCCACCTCCAGCTCGGAGGACACCAAGGCTTCAAAGCGAATGAGAACCAACTCCACCGGCGCTGCGGTCCCCCTCCCGGGGAGTAAACCGGACCCCCTGCCCCCGCCACAGCTGGACCGGACCTGCCCCTCCCCCGTGCTCATCGACTGCCCTCACCCCAACTGCAACAAGAAGTACAAGCACATCAACGGGCTCAAGTACCACCAGGCTCGAGCCCATAACGACCACGACGTCCGATTGGACCAGGATGGAGACAGTGAATACGGGGACGACCCCGCCCTCCACCCTGACCCCGCCTCCTGCAACGGTGCCGCCATCTCCCCCGCCCGCTCCACGACACCGAAAGGACGGGGCTTTGACGCCCCATCCCCATCGCCGGGGAAGCTGACATCAAAAGGGAAGAAGAAGGCAGGAGAGGCTGAGCCTGAGGTGACGGACGGCGGCGAGGAGGCGGCGTGTTTGACAGACGAGGCCAGCAACGACGGGATGGACGACAGAAAGGCTAAGAAGATGGCGGCCGGAGGCAAACCTGATAAACTGACCCAGAAAGGCTTAAAGCAGAGCCGCCCTGCTGCTCCCGCCGCCCCAAATGCGCCCTCGCCATACGCCCTGCAGGCGTCCTCCCCAGCTCTGGGCTCCGTGGTACAGCCCATCCCCAAGAGCCCCCAGCTGAAGAACATCCAGCCTAAACCGCCGCCGCTGGTTGACCCCGCCTCCAGCCCCACCCTCGCCAAGGACAAGAAAAAGAAGGACAAGAAGAAGAGGGAGGGAGGGAAGGAGGGGGACAGTCCGAAGGGTAAGGGGGGGCGGCCGGAGGAGGGGAAGAGCCCGTACTCGGAGTCGTCGGACGGTTTGCTCAACGGCTCCTCAGAAGCTCACCAGAGCCGGCTGGCCAGCATCAAAGCCGAGGCCGACAAGGTGTACAGCTTCTCGGACAACGCGCCCAGTCCGTCCATCGGCGTGGCCAGCAGGATTGAGGCCGGCATCGGGCCCCACCTCAACCAAAACGGAGCCGACAACGCGTCCGTCAAAACCAGCAGCCCCGCCTACTCCGACATCTCTGACGCCGGGGAGGACGGCGAGGGGAAGGCGGAGGGGGTGAAGGTCAAAACCGAGCCTGACCAGGGGCCGCGTGAAGGGGCCAAGAAGGCGCTGTTCCCCCCTCAGGCTCCCAGCAAGGAGTCGCCCTACTACCCCAACTACGAATCCTACTACTCCCCCAGCTACCCCAACCCCAGCCCGGGAGCAGCGCCCGCGGCACCGCCTCATGTGGAAGGAGCTCAGGTGAAGGTGAAGAAGGAGGAGGATCCAGAGGTCAGCGAGGAGGTCAAACTGAAGGTGGAGCCTCAGGAGGAGAGGAAGGTGGACCCAGGGCCTCCGCAGCCGTCCGTCATCCAGCAGCGCTCCAACATGTACACCCAGCCGCTGTACTACAACCAGTACTACGTCCCCCCCTACTCCTACACACCTGACCAGGCCTATCACGCCCACCTGCTGGCCTCTAACCCTGCGTACCGCCAGCAGTACGAGGAGAGGCAGCGACTGGTCGACAAGAAGGCCGAGAGCAAAGAGCGGGAGGCTTGTGGGAAGGAGGAGTGGAAGCAGAAGGCCTCGGTGCCCCCCACCTTGTCCAGAGCCCCCAGCCTCACCGACCTGGGCGCCAAGGGGGGGCTGAACCCCGGCAAGTCCAAAGAACCCCCGCCGGCTGCAGAACAGGCCAAGTCGGTCATCATGGCGAAGGGAGAGGACCAAAAAGCTCCCGCCGCCCAGCCTGAGGGTCTGAAGATGAAGCTGAGTGAAGCAGGGCATCATGCGAAAGAGGAGGCCAAGCAGGGGGTGGAGCCAGGCAGGCCAGCAGGTGTAGAGCCCGCCATGTGGTACAGACAGGTAACTGTAGTTTTACACAGCATCCCCACAACATCCAGCTACATCTTGTTCTGGCTGTTCTCCGGCTTTTTTCTTTGGCTCAGTCACGGCTCTGTGGTGGTTTCAGGAGTGGAGCGTCTGTCCTTCAGCAGCCACTTTTATAATATAGTTTAGAGTTGTTTCACTCATATTTTTTTGTGTTTTACATGCACATCAAAAACACTTTTGCAGCTCGTATAGATGTGGTAACAGATATCTAGCTGTTCGTTACTGAGACGTTGCTTTCTCTGATCACTTATTTTAAATGTCAGTGAAACTGATTTTGTTTGTTCTGTCAGACAATGTGATTGTAAAATATCATGATGAGAATATTTAATCCTCAGCTGCTGCTGTGTGTATATATATATATACGGCGAGGGGAACATTTCTATATATATATATATATATATATATTGTACATATACATGAGGTATCACCACTGTCAGCTGCCTTTACTAACGTTTCTTCTTCTCTGCAGGAGCCGGACTCGCGCTTGTGGCCGTACGTCTACCCCAACAAATACTCCGACGCTCCCAAACCGCAGGAGGAGGAGCGATGGAAGGAGGATAGGGAGAGGGAGCGCGACAGGAAAGGGAAGGAGGAGAGGCCGCGGCCGAAAGAGAATCTCCAGAAAGAGGAGGCCAAGGAGGGGGCGGAGGGCAGGACTCAGCTGCCTCCAGAGGAGCACCGGGGGGGAGGGAAGGAGGTGCGCCCCCCCCACATGCAGTTCTCCTCCCCCCTGGCCCAGCACCAGGGCTACATGCCCTACATGCACGGACCTTACGCCTACAGCCACGGCTACGAGCCCAGCCACCCCGGCTACAGAGGCATGCCCTCCGTCATGATGCAGAACTACCCTGGTAAGAGGAGGGTCTGACCTGGAGAGGAGTCAGGTGACTTAAATAACCTCTATTTTACCCAGCGAGGGTCCAGGAGCACAACATTAGGGTTCAAACATCAGTTCTGGTTCTCAAAGGTCAGGTGCTGGCGATGTTACATAATGTTTGTGTCAGCTGACGTGTCTCTGTCCTCAGGCTCGTACCTGCCAGCCGGTTACTCCTTCCCCTCGTACGGCGGGAAGATGGCGGCGGGGGAGGAGGGGGAGAAGCCCTCCAGGTCCAGTCCCACGGTGAAGCCGCCCGGCGAGGCCAAAGCTCTGGACCTGCTGCAGCAGCACGCCAGCCAGTACAAGAGCAAATCCCCGTCCATCCAGGACAACAAGACGCCGCACGACCGCGAGAGAGACAGAGAAAGAGACAGGGAGCGGGAGAGAGAGGGCGACCGGCCGCGATCCTCACCGTCCCAACGCATGCTGCCTTCCCATCATCACCTGGGCTACCCGCTGCTGTCGGGACAGTACGACCTGTCCTACGCCTCAGGTGAGACGAACACACTGTAGCACTGTGACGGAGACGTCCGTTTGTAGATAACCGCAGACGACACATCCACATGTTTCCAGCTGCAGCTGAGTTTGATTGCAGAAAATGTCAAACATGGAGTGTCGGTCCGTCAGACGTCTTCCAGAACCACTTGGCATCGATCTTTGAACATATTTGTTTTTTGGCAGTTTGTTTATTTTTTCTTCTAGTTTAGTCCAACGATTTAAATTACTTCCATAAATTTAGGTTGGATTTAAAAAAGAACGGTCAAATCAAAGATCTTCTAAAGTCGTGTTCAGACCAAGAGCAAAGCAAATTTTCGCCTCGCTTTACTTGGACCGCCGGTATCATTTGTGTTCATTCGCGCTAGACGCGCCGGAGAGGAGGAGGAGCTTGTCTCCATAGATACCAACAACATTTCTTTCCTCCATCAACCATGGAAGAAATAACCTCTGTTGCTGCTTTGTACATGTTGTGGAAGTCCCAGGTATGTCAGAAAACCAAACGCCGTCGTGTCTGGGATCATAACATCACCCGAGCTGTATTCACATACAGTGCCATCGCACTGACTGTATCTAGCAGCCACACGTCACTACTGCGGTATGAACCCAAAATAAACAGATTGTGCAGTGATTTAATATCAATAAACAGATCAAAATGATGCTGAAATAACTACATAATGATGTTGATTAGTAAAAAGTCTGAACTCATGCTTTGCCAGGTCTGTCTGCAAGACAACAAGCAAACAACTTTTAAAATGCTTGTTTTCTGAATGGAGTTTGGATGAATCAGTGCCAGGCTATGCAGCTGCTCCATCAACACTCAACATAAAGTCATCTAGGCATAAATACGGCTGCGACGTTGTTGTTTCTACCATAGACAGTCTGTGATTTCTACACAGAGTTTGTCCGGTCTCGGTACAGATATGATGTACTATCGTAGCTCTGGGTGACCACAGACACAAACAAGATTTATTTCCTCCATTTCTGATTCGACAACGTCAGGACGACAGTGAGGACAGGAACTCTGGATTCAGCTATTAGTTCATTTTACAACTTTTAGGAGCTAATGATTTAAATGAGGGATATTTAAGTGTTCCTAGTGGGAAGTTGATTTACCTCAAAAAAATGTATCCTTTACAGATCATTTACAGACGTCTCTTTATAGATCCGTGGAAACAGACTCATGTTGTTTTCAGTCCAAAATGGTGGCAGCGGCATCTAGCAGCTGTTGTCAAAATAGCACCAGAGTTTCGTCTCTTTGCTTCTAAACTCTTTTGTTATACACAATAACATAACACACACTGAACATGTGTGATTCATGTGTCTGCCATGTTGGATCTGTCTGATTCTCTCTCTGTCTGTCTCTCAGGCCTCTCGTCCTCAGCCATCGTCGCCAGTCAGCAAGCGTCCGCCCCGTCCATGTACCCGCCCGCACGGAGGTGAAAACGGTAAGACTCTCACCTTTTATTACATCTTTTATATTTTGTATTCTTCCATACCTATTGGTGTGTCTTCCTGTCTTCTGCAGTGATCTTATCCCACTGTGTCTGCAGCACCACCTGGTGGTCACAACAGCCATTGTTTTCTGATGCACTAAAAGAAATGTGGTGCAAATATTTACCTTGTTACACTTTTAGTACAAATTTCCATCAGTGTTGGATGTGACTGCAACAGGTTGACCTCAGAGGTCAAAGGTCAGTGCAGCAGTTCAGTGTTGAGTTTCTCTTTAATGTCTTTAGTGGATTAACTGACTCTGAAGCAGCAGCTTTCTGTTCACGGTCAATTTTCTGATGTCACAAAATAACAATAAAATCTTCTTCTACTCTGTTTACTGGCAGATTACAGCCACGCGGTGTGGAGGACGGAACCTGCCAAAATAAAAAATAAATGAATAAATAAATGACGATAAATAAATGTCATTAAATGTATCAAAAATAATATTAAAAATAAATGTAGACATTAATTAATTGATAAAATGTAGCATACGTAAATTTATATTTCTGTTTTAATTTGCTTATTTATTTATCTTAGACACATGATGAGTGACGGCCCGCTCATCTGCATAATCAGGCATAAATGCATAAAGAAATATAAAAAGAAATGTGTAAAGAAAAGAATACAGAAATAAATAAGTTTGGAGAAAAAAATAAGAGGTGAAATGCAAAGGAAAAATTATGCTGAAATTATAAATAAACAAATCCATAAATATATAAGTAAATACATACATTTAAAAATAAATATAAAATAAGTTAAAAAAAAAGTAAATGCAGAAATAAATGAATAAATACAAAAATAAATGCAAAATACATAAATAAATTAATAAGAATAAATAAAATAAAAAATGAATGAAAAAAAAATGCATAAATATATCAATTTAAAATTAATAAAAATAAATACATAAACTACATACATACATACATACATACATATATACATACATTTAAAAATAAATGTAAAATAAAAAATAATCGCAAAAACATATAAATAAAAACTAAATGCAAAAATGTATAGAGATAGTAGATAGATAAATGAAAGGGAAAATTAAACAGAAGACTAAATAAATAAGGGAATATTACAAAAATACATAAATAAATGAAGAAGCAAATTAAAACAGAAATATCAATTTGTCACATTTTATCAATTAATTAATGGCTATGTTTATTTTTAATATTATTTTTGCTACATTTAATGATTTTAATTATTATTTATTTAATTAATTATGTTTAATTATTTTTTTATCGAATCATTTATTTATTTAATCATTTATTTTAGATTTTGGCATGATTTCGCTCCAAACCAGTTGATGGAAACGCTCCTAACTCACATTTGTTTTTTGGGACATTTCAAAAGTTCACTTTAAATTCTCTTGACAGCTGAATGGAAACACGACGACTAACCACATGTCGAGTTACAGGTCGCTGCGTTGTCGTTCCCTGTTGACCAATAACGTTCTCTCACCTGTCTGCAGGCACACCTGATTGGCTGACCTCCACCCTGCCCAGAGTCATGTGACTGGATCAGATGAGGAAGCATTTCTGTTTCGACATCAGTTCAATGGTGTTTGTGTACGTTTGATTTCTCTGCCTGGACGTCCAGCCGGCCGCTTCGCCCCTCGCTGGACTGCTGAGACTTCGGGAGGATTCTACTGGTCCTGCTGGTCCTACTGATCCTGCTGGTTCTGCTGGTCCTGCTGGTTCCAGACGGTACCATGGTGCTCGGGTGGGTGGGCAGCAGACGTTTTGGCACTTGGACAAAGAGGACCTGGTGGGTGGAGACACGTTGAGGTGCTGCTGGTCGTGTTGTCGGACCGTTCTGGGCGGCTGCGGCGGGGGGGGGAAGGACGGGCGGTCACTTCCTGTCTGGCCGAGCCTTCAGTCGTCTCAGTTTTTTATTTCCTCCTCACATTTCTGCGACGTCCTCCGACCCCCAGACTCTATCTGCCGTGACCTCTGACCTCTCTGACTCCACCAGACGTCGTCACACTTTGACCTGGAAGTTTCTCAGCTTCACAGGAAATAAAAAAATACTGTGGACGGAGGAGGACGGACCAATCAGAGGGCAGCGTTGGGACTGATGCTGCGTCCTCAGACTCCTCCTCCTCAGTGTGTAGCTGTACTGTACTCTGTGTATGTGTGTGTGTGCGTGCGTGTGTGTGTGTAAATACTGTACAGAGGAATTATTTTAAAGAGCCTGTTGGATGCTGTTGGATTTCCTACTCTTCTTTTTGTCTGGTAGCCTCTGCCTCTGTTTTTCTACTGTTGTTGATCTGATATTAAACCTGTAGCTGGTGGAACGGCGCCCGCGCTCAGTGTCCTCATTGATTCACCCGAAACACGTGGAAGCAAATCAGCGACTGAAGGAGGAAGTGATGAACGAGTGAGAGAGCTGAAGTCATATTGTACGAGCAGAATTAGGTTTAAAGGAACAGTGTGTGTCATTGAGACATGGACGCTGTTCCTTTAAACCTAACAGAAGATAATTATTAAATATTCAAAGCTCCCTTCTGGCGGTCTGGATCCCCCGAGCACACAGACCTGAGCATCATTTGACCTGGAAGTGCCTCTTTCAAAACCCCCACTTTCAAAATAAAAGCTGGGACAGTGGTGTTCGAGCACTACAGAGTGCTGCAGAGATGATGTATTGCTGTCGTCCAACAGGAAGTGATCATCTCCCTGGTTTACTCCACTAACAGCCAATGGGATTGTTCCATTGCTTGGCTGCGTGGCTATACATTATTTCCAGCCGATATCCGGGCCAAGACTTCCTCTTCCGTGCGCTGCTCATTGTCTACAGTCCGATTAGCAACTTGAGATGTGAGACGAGTTGGAGTTGAGAGACTACGTCTACGGCAATTCACTCAAAATGAATTCTCTCTGGTTCCTGTGTCTCTAATGTGAAGATTTACTGCTTTTCTCTCATGTGTGATAATAAATTAATAACAAATCTTTAACTGTTTGACTGATGGTCGAATAGAAAAAAATATTTCAGCTTTGAGAAGTTGTGATTTCACTATTTATTTTTGACATTTTATTAGACTAATCAATTAGATTAATTTAGGAAGTAATTATCAGGCTAAATGATAATGAAAGTAATTATTAACAGCAGTGCCAAACAACACGTTGTTACATTAATTAATTTATTATGAATTTCTTGAATTGATAGTAATGATTGCAGCTTTTCTGTCCGTCTCTTCTTTTTGATTTGATTTTTATCATTATTTGCATTTTAAGAAATGATATTGTATTTAATAGTAATACTGGAGTTACACAGCGTACGGAAATAATAACTGATTACATAAATATCAGTTTGTAAGATAATTCCTTTTAATTTAATTATAACTAAGAACAGGTGAGAATCTTTCTTCTTGATCTCTTCTGGTATTTTCCCAAGTAGTACGATGTTTTTTATTTTATTTAGAGAAAAACCCAAAATATTTGACTGCTTTATATGACCAAAACATATGACTGTGGTTTCTCTCTTCTCCTCAGTGATCCAGATGTAACTACAGATGCTGTTTGGAGCCTCACTGACATTGTTACACCTTTAAAACCTGATGGTGAAAAGAAAACGTGAATTTTCCACTGGAGTCGGGGGCAAAGGCAAAGATGCTGTGTGAGGTGAAAGGGACAGGAAGTTAGTTATTGTAGTTTGGCTGCTGATTTGTTATGCTCCATATTTTTAGATTCAGTTTGACTTAAGCTTTCCGTGGATATCATCTCTGATGTCCATCAGGAATAAACGTCCATAAATCCACTTAGAAGTCATAGAAACAAAAATGATTCTTATAACTGCAGAATTTGACTAAGAATTGTCACATTTTTAAGTTTTCTTCAGTCTCATATTAATCCAGTGATAGTTGTTTGTACATCCATGAGTACACTGCAGACAGGAGCTACTAATAGATAATAGATATAGATAAATATGGGCTCGAAATCATCCCAAAGCATTGGAGGCTCACCGTGTCCCCTGTTCTAAGTGATCCTCATGTAATGTGGTTGTTTAGCCACAGAGAGGCGCTGCTGCACTGTTAAACGTCTCCGCAGCAGACTGATTAAAAGGTCAGTTCACCTAAATCACACAGAAACAAAGCTGTATTTTCTCACTTACCTCAGGTCGTATCCAGCCGTGCAGACAGTTTGGGTTTCCACCCCAACACCCCATCCTCCTCCAACTTCTGGAGTAAAATAAGACCTACAACTATCTGCATGGCTCAGAGAGAAACTGTTTTGAGAAAACACCAACCCGCTGCAGCACCGCGACTCCACCCGCCTACACCTTCTGCTTCTCAGTGTTTAGTAAACTTCACAGGATGTTTCAGAACTGGATGTGGTTTCTACCTCAGCGACAGCAGACTTCTCAGCTCAGACCAGAGGAAATAAACCCAGAAAACTGCTTCTTCTTACTGTATTGTGAGTCATAAACGTGTCTTATATGTTCCTCTAGACGTCCAGCGTGTTTTAAAGCATGTTACCAAAATAATTCAGCCTCCAGAGAGTTCAGCGAAGTATCTTAATGTGCAGTCTTTTAATTACAGTGTTTCTGCTGGTTTGATAGAAAATGTGTTTAAGAAAAAGCTCAGTGACCTCTGACGTTAAGGTCGTTGATCATGACCTCAAGATTTGCGTTTTTATAATCCCGATTAATTGCATGATTGTCCAAAGTTAATCGCGATTAATTGTAAATTAATTGCACATTTTTTATCTGTTCAAAATGTACCTTAAAGGAAGATCTGAGGTCAGAGGTCAAGGGACCACTTTTAAAACAGTATGTGCTCGACAAAATTTAGGGCAAGTAAGTTTGGAGAGTTATTTAACCTTTCACAACAAGCGATTATGACATGGTTGGTACCAATGGATTCTTTAGGTTTTCTAGTCTCATATGATACTAGTATCATCACTCTGGCTCTAAAACTAGAAAATCAAAAGTTGCATTAATGTATTAAAGAAATTAGTGGCATTAAAATACATTTGCGTTATTATGGCGTTAACTTTGACAGCTCTAGTTTTTATGTAGCATCTTCCATATTTACTGTTTAATCACATGAGCACACTACAGCACACCTGGGGCCAGGTACACTGTAAAACAAATCTCCATCTTATCAAGTTCTCTCCATAATTGAGTTTTTTTGTTTAATGTAAGTGAAATGGCACTTTGCTGCATTATAATCAATCGTTATGTAATCAATAATCAAGTAGTTATCAGTATTTTATAAGACCCTATAAGAACTCAATTACAGAAATAAGTGACAAGAAATGAAAGTGTTGTATTCCAGAGAATAACGTTAACAGATAGATTGATAAATTTGTCAGAGCAAATTTGTTTTGATGCCACTCATTTCTTTAACGCAACTTGTGATTTTTAGCTTGTAGCGGTTCAGTTTTAAAGCTACACTGGTATCATATGAAACTAGTCAACCTAATGAATCCATTGGTACCAACCATGTCATACTAGCTTGTCGTGAAGGAGGTTAAATAACGCTCCAAACTTGCGCTAAATTTGGCGAGGAAAAACTGTCATGACCATTTTCAAAGGGGTCCCTTGACCTCTGACCTCCAGATACGTGAATGAAAATGGGTTCTATTGGTACCCACGAGTCTCCCCTTTACAGACATGCCCACTTTATGATAATCACATGCAGTTTGAGGCAAGTCATAGTCAAGTCAGCACACTGACACACTGCAGCTGTTGTTGCCTGTTGGGCTGCAGTTTGCCATGATATGATTTGAGCATATTGTTTATGCTAAATGCAGTACCTGTGAGGGTTTCTGGACAATATTTGTCATTGTTTTGTGTTGTTATTGATTTCTAATAGTAAATATATACATACATTTGCATAAAGCTGCATATTTGTCGACTCCCATGTTTATAAGAGAATTAAATACTTGACAAATCTCCCTTTAAGGTACATTTTGAACAGATAAAAAATGTGCGATTAATTTGAGATTATTTGCAATTAAATATTTGAATCAATTGACAGACCAGATAGATAGATAGATAGATAGATAGATAGATAGATGTATAGATGTATAGATGTATAGATGTATTTAATTGATCCCAAATTTGGGAATTATTGTTTAACAGGGCCCAGCAGTTCATTTTGACTCCGGGGCCTCCTTGCAGGTTCCTGTTTGAAACCCTGTTTGGTGGCTTACTATTCCATCTTCTCCCCATGCTTTTATTTAGATTTTTTTTATGTGGCATGCCTTTATTTTGAAGGCCTCTTCCTGTCTCTTCCTGTCTTGTCTCTGTTAATCTGTGTGAACTTGGTGCAGCTGCTCCAGAAGACTGTGAGAGGACTGTGAGAGGAGAGGACTCCCAGCAGCAGCAGCTCGGCTCCGGTCCGGTCGGTCTGTCGGTGGATCGGTGGGTCGGACAGAGTACCTGCTGTACTCCCGCGGACCTGATTGAAGACTGCAGAGTACACACAGGTGAGACTGGCTGTTGTATAAATACTGTGAATGTGTGAGGAGACGCTGCTGATGTCATCACTGATGGTGGTAGTAGTAGTACTGCTTGTACCTCAGTAACAGTACTGACATGTATTATATACTGTGATCATAATATTACTAGTATCAGTGGTATTATAGGTGCTATTAGAAATAGTACAGTACTGGGAGTAGTATTTTTACAGCAGCATCAGGCTGTTATAGTAACTGCCTGTACTGTAGAGGCTACCAGTGGTGGAATGTAACTAAGTACATTTACTCAAGTACTGTATGGTACTTGTACTTTACTGGAGTATTTCCATTTTCTGCTACTTTATACTTCTACTCTACTACATCTCAGAGGTAAATATTGTACTTTATACTGCTTTAACCAGCTCCAACATTAAAATGATTCTTACATAACATAATATAATATATATTATTCTGCATAATAAGCACTTTTATTTTTGGTACTTTAAGTATATTTTGATGCTGATACTTTTATTCTTTTACTTGAGTAACATTTTTAATTCAAGACATGCAACAGAGTATTTCTACACAGATCTGAGTATTTCTATATCTTACTTTTCTCAAGTAAGAGTACTCCAAGTAAAAGTACTCATAATGCAAAATGGCCCAGAATTATTGATTTCATTATAATGTTTCTTATAATAATAATAATAATTATTATTATTGATGTGAACATGAATGTTGCAGCTGGTAAAGGTGGAGCTGACTTTATATACTGCTGGGTAGTTTTATTTATAATAACACATCATAATTTATTAGTGGATTATATTTTGTTTTAATAATCTGAATGTGTTTAGTAAATATTAACTACAGATGTTAAATGTAGTGCAGTGAAAAGTATAATATTTCCCTCTGAAGTGAGTAGAAGTATAAAGCAGAAAATAGAAAATACTCCAGTAAAGTACAAGTGCGGTACGATCCGTACCAGGATTGTTCCTGTTATGCAGCAATATTTCATCCTTATGATTTTTGAAAAATAGAGATGGATTTTCATCATTTTTTTGGTCATTATATAAGAATATTGACACGTTTAATCGTCAGGAAAACATATTGGCCAATCTGAGGCACTCAGATAATAATCCTAATGGGTAGACTGGTTTATACTGGTCTATAACAGGGTGGAACATGTGGAGCTTCAGATCTGTGAGTGATCCAGGTTTACTAGCTAATCTTCCTTTACACATAAACATAACTTTTATAACTATATCAAATATGTTTTAACTTTTTTTTGATCAGATCAATTTTCTTCATAATTTAGCCAAACAGGCTGGCACTTTAAGAGTGTGACAAACAGATTAACATCATGAAACATGGAAACAAAAACACAGTGAAAGTTTATTCTCATCCTGCGTTTCAGATTTTATAATGGGTGTGTATTGCGTGGGTCGTTAAGGGCTAGAGCGCGTGACATCATCGCTGGAGTGCGGGAAAGCTTTGAAATCTTTTGAAAATTTTCCGAACAAATTGCTCTGTAGCCCACAACGTCCACTCCTCATACACAATTAATACATCAAAACGTAGGTATTTTTGTGCCGGTCGCAAACATGTAGCTATGGAATCAGTCGGACTTACACATTTGGCGACACATGCCTGAACGTGAGAGCAACTGCAGGCTTCGCTCCCATAGGGCCCCATATTAAATTTCACAGAATGTTTTGGATCAGAGAAAAAAGTTACTACTTTTCGAAACTGCCGCCGAGGTCACATTTTTGAAACTACAGACCCAAATGTCGCACCATTTGTTCATCAGAGACTCCTACCTGGTCTCATGAACAATCTAAGCGATAGGAGTCACGGTTTCTGTCGTAGAAGCACTTTTATGACATGTACGTCTCTGGTTAACTCCTATTATAAACTGCCCCACTGCAGCAGTGGCCAATCACCACGGCAACTTCAGATTGCTGCTAGACAGCTGATTCACATTAGCCAATCAGAGCAGGCTGACTAACACACACACACACACACACACACACGCACACTATTTACTGTATCACGCCATTTCAGTGAGCCAGCATGCTCTAAACCAGGGCTTCAATGGATCAGGGCCATAATTAATGTGATCAATTACACCTGTGATTAAAAGCCCCCAACTCTCATTGTATGATAACAGGAACTAGGTATTCACCTACTTTTCAAAATAAAATCCCTCAACTCTTACTGTATGTTAACAGGAAACTAAACACTCCTCACGGCCCCCCAATCACCATGGCAACCACTGACAGACACGCACGCAGCGAAAGGGCCTACAGTGATGACCTCACTATGGACAGACAGTCTGAATTCTGCCCCCCCCTCCACACACACACCACCCCTAGCCCCCACCCCCCCCCCCCCCGTGCCCCAGCACCAGGCACACTGGTCAAAATTTCTTGCGAAATTTTCTAGTTCCAGTGTGCCTAGAAGCACAAGGCAAAGCCTTGTGCAAAGCACACTGGTCTATTATTCGACGGGCTTATTCTTCCGCTGCTTCTGCCTAAACTTTGCCGCGCTACTCCTCCGGCAGCGTTGCCAACACCTGTACAAAAAGTACATCAAAACGTGCGGAATGATCGGGAATCGTATGCTATGACCTGGCTAAGAGATTCGCGCAGCGGTTTCCGAGAAAATCGCGCGAAAGCGTGATTTTTTTGCTCCATTGGAATGCATTGAAAATCGACGTGAAGAGTGCTCATAAACACTCCTCTTTGGGGCCATACAGAGTCGCCAATACTTTAACGTAGAAGCGTGATTAAAAGTTTAAACGGGTCACGAGACTTGGGACTTTATTTGGCCAAATGGAAATTTTTTGATAGCTGGCACGGTTTTCACGAAATCGCAGTTTACGTTTTGTGAACTTTTCAGACCGTTTCAGATTTTATAATGGGTGTGTATTGCGTGGGTCGTTAAGGGCTAGAGCGCGTGACATCATCGCTAGAGTGCGGGAAAGCTTTGAAATCTTTTGAAAATTTTCCGAACAAATTGCTCTGTAGCCCACAACGTCCACTCCTCATACACAATTAATACATCAAAACGTAGGTATTTTTGTGCCGGTCGCAAACATGTAGCTATGGAATCAGTCGGACTTACACATTTGGCAACACATGCCTGAACGTGAGAGCAACTGCAGGCTTCGCTCCCATAGGGCCCCATATTAAATTTCACAGAATCTTTTGGATCAGAGAAAAAAGTTAATACTTTTCAAAACTGCCGCCGAAGTCACATTTTTGACATTACAGACCCAAATGTCGCACCATTTGTTCATCAGAGACTCCTAACTGGTCTCATGAACAATCTAAGCGATAGGAGTCACGGTTTCTGTCGTAGAAGCACTTTTATGACATGTACGTCTCTGGTTAACTCCTATTATAAACTGCCCCACTGCAGCAGTGGCCAATCACCACGGCAACTTCAGATTGCTGCTAGACAGCTGATTCTCATTAGCCAATCAGAGCAGGCTGACTAACACACACACACACACACACACGCACACTATTTACTGTATCACGCCATTTCAGTGAGCCAGCATGCTCTAAACCAGGCTTCAATGGATCAGGGCCATAATTAATGTGATCAATTACACCTGTGATTACAAGCCCCCAACTCTCATTGTATGATAACAGGAACTAAGTATTCACCTACTTTTCAAAATAAAATCCCTCAACTCTTACTGTATGTTAACAGGAAACTAAACACTCCTCACGGCCCCCCAATCACCATGGCAACCACTGACAGACACGCACGCAGCGAAAGGGCCTACAGTTATGACCTCACTATGGACCTCAGACAGTCTGAATCTGCCCCCCCCTTCCACTCACACACCACCCCTAGCCCCCACCCATCCCCCAGCACCAGGCACACTGGTCAAAATTTCTTGCGAAATTTTCTAGTTCCAGTGTGCCAAAGCACACTGGTTTATTATCCTGCGGGCTTATTTCTTCTTCTGCTTCTGCCTAAACTTTGGCACGCTACTCCTCCGGCAGCGTTGCCAACACCTGTACAAAAAATACATCAAAACATGCGGAATGATCGGGAATCGTGTGCTATGACCTGGCTAAGAGATTCGCGCAGCGGCTTCCGAGAAAAGCGTGATTTTTTTGCTCCATTGGAATGCATTGAAAATCGACGTGAAGAGTGCTCATAAACACTCCTCTTTGGGGCCATACAGAGTCGCCATACTTTAACGTAGAAACGTGATTAAAAGTTTAAACGGGTCACGAGACTTGGGACTTTATTTGGCCAAATGGAAATTTTTTGATAGCTGGCACGGTTTTCACGAAATCGCAGTTTACGTTTTGTGAAATTTTCAGACCGTTTCAGATTTTATAATGGGTGTGTATTGCGTGGGTCGTTAAGGGCTAGAGCGCGTGACATCATCGCTAGAGTGCGGGAAAGCTTTGAAATCTTTTGAAAATTTTCCGAACAAATTGCTCTATAGCCCACAACGTCCACTCCTCATACACAATTAATACATCAAAACGTAGGTATTTTTGTGCCGGTCGCAAACATGTAGCTATGGAATCAGTCGGACTTACACATTTGGCGACACATGCCTGAACGTGAGAGCAACTGCAGGCTTCGCTCCCATAGGGCCCCATATTAAATTTCACAGAATCTTTTGGATCAGAGAAAAAAGTTACTACTTTTCGAAACTGCCGCCGAGGTCACATTTTTGAAACTACAGACCCAAATGTCGCACCATTTGTTCATCAGAGACTCCTAACTGGTCTCATGAACAATCTAAGCGATAGGAGTCACGGTTTCTGTCGTAGAAGCACTTTTATGACATGTACGTCTCTGGTTAACTCCTATTATAAACTGCCCCACTGCAGCAGTTGCCAATCGCCACGGCAACTTCAGATTGCTGCTAGACAGCTGATTCACATTAGCCAATCAGAGCAGGCTGACTAACACACCCACACACACACACACACACGCACACTATTTACTGTATCATGCCATTTCAGTGAGCCAGCATGCTCTAAACCAGGGCTTCAATGGATCAGGGCCATAATTAATGTGATCAATTACACCTGTGATTAAAAGCCCCCAACTCTCATTGTATGATAACAGGAACTAGGTATTCACCTACTTTTCAAAATAAAATCCCTCAACTCTTACTGTATGTTAACAGGAAACTAAACACTCCTCACGGCCCCCCAATCACCATGGCAACCAGTGACAGAATGATCGGGAATGGTGTGCTATGACCTGTCTAAGAGATTCGCGTAGCGGTCTCCGAAAAAATTGAGCGTAAGCGCGATTTCTTTGCTCCATAGGAATGAGTGGCAAATCGATGTGAAGAGAGCTCAAAAACACTCCTCTTTAGGGCCATACAGAGTCGCCATACTTTAACGTAGAAAAATTATTAAAAGTTTAAAGAGGTCACGAGATTTGGGACTTTATGGGGCCTATCATCCCCCTTCTTATAACCTCACTTATGTCCTCAGACCCCCCCCAGCACCAGGCACACTGGTCAAAATTTCTTGCGAAATTTTCTAGTGAAGTCTTACTATTCCTCTTCTTACGGTTTTTGCCGCGCTACTCCTCCCTCAGCGTTGCCAACAATGCCTGGAAGGCACGTTCACAGTCATCATTCCATATCACTTTCGAGGTTGATTTTTTTGTTAGTTCGGTGAGTGGTGCCGCCAATGTAGAGAAATGGGGAACAAACCTTCTGTACCACCCCACCAGTCCTAAAAAGAATCTCACTTGCTTCTTGGTCAGGGGTCTTGGAATCATCTGTATGGCCTTTATCTTCTCTATTTGTGGCCTTATCTGCCCACGGCCGACCAGGTACCCAAGGTATTTCACCTCCTCCTGAGCCCAGGAACACTTGTTTGCATTCAGGGTCAGCCCAGCTTCCTGTATCTTGCTTAGGACGATTTCAAGATGCTGCAAGTGTTCTTCCCAGGATTCACTGTAGATTACCACATCATCAAGATAGGCAGCTGAAAACCTGGAGCAATCATTAAGAACAATGTCCATTAATCTTTGAAAGGTCGCAGGTGCGCCATGAAGGCCAAAGAGTAACACAGTGTACTGGAACAAGCCCATACCTGGAATCTGGAACGCTGTGTATTCTTTGCAAGATGGGTCAAGAGGCACTTGCCAGTAACCTTCATCCATCATCAAGATAGGCAGCTGAAAACCTGGAGCAATCATTAAGAACAATGTCCATTAATCTTTGAAAGGTCGCAGGTGCGCCATGAAGGCCAAAGAGTACACAGTGTACTGGAACAAGCCCATCCCTGAAATCGGGAACGCTGTGTATTCTTTGCAAGATGGGTCAAGAGGCACTTGCCAGTAACCTTTACAAAGGTCTAATGCTGTGATGTAGTTGGCTTTCCCGATTCTCTCTAGCAGCTCATCAATACGGGGCATGGGATATGAATCAAAACAGGAAATACTGTTCAGTTTCCTCATGTCTGAACAGAACCGAGGTTGAGTACAATTTTTCTTGGGAACAAGCACTATGGGGTTTGACCACTCACTTCTGGATGATTCAATGACTCCCATGTCCAACATCATCTGCACCTCCTTCTTCAGTGGTTCCATCATTCCAGTGTGCATAGAAGCACAAGGCAAAGCCTTGTGCAAAGCACACTGGTCTATTTTTCGTCGGGCTTATTCCAGTGTGCCTAGAAGCACAAGGCAAAGCCTTGTGCAAAGCACACTGGTCTATTATTCGTCGGGCTTATTTTCTTATTCAGACTTCTGCCTAAACTTTGGCACGCTACTCCTCCGGCAGCGTTGCCAACACCTGTAAAAAAAGTACATCAAAACGTGCGTAATGATCGGGAATGGTGTGCTATGACCTGACTAAGAGATTCGCGTAGCGGTCTCTGAAAAAATCGCGCAAAAGCGCGATTTCTTTGCTCCATAGGAATGAGTGGCAAATCGACGTGAAGAGAGCTCAAAAACACTCGTCTTCAGGGCAATACAGAGTCGCCATACTTTAACGTAGAAAGATTATTAAAAGTTTAAACGGGTCACTAGACTTGGGACTTTATGGGGCCTATCATCCCCCTTCTTATAACCTCACTGTGGTCCTCAGACCCCCCCCAGCACCAGGCACACTGGTCAACATTTAACCAACTTCTTTAGGTATAGGCAACAAAACTACAATTTCTTTAGGTTTAGCCAAAAAAATCAGTTAAGTTTAGGTAAAAACATCATGTTTTGGGTTAAAACTACAAACAACAACAGCTACACAGCTAACCCATTGCATTATCCGACACATATTAAGATAATCCACATTAACTGTGAATTGGTTTAAAACAAACATAGAAATTCAGAGATTCTCAAACTACCACATTGCATAACTCTTTGTTCACTGTGAGGGTTTTTTCCAGTCCATGAAGTGCTTACTTCTTGTAGAGCACAGAGGTTGTAAGAAAGTGGTCGTGGTTAATACAAAAGAAACTCAGACTTTAACCTTAAGGGAAAGAATCTGGTTTTGGTTACATATTGATGTTTATGCATCCTGTCTCGTGTCAGCTTGACTTTATCAATAATTAACCAAGACGATGATGTTTACCTAACTTTAAAGTGCTTTGAGTTTCTTCAACATTACCAAACTAGGGTTATCATATTAGTTGTGACCTCCCTCTTCACCAAAACGCTCACAAAGCTAAAGGCTCCAAGGAAATTTATTTCGTCATTGGAGTAGCAACTTCAAGACACTTTTTTTTTTAAGTCATGGGAATATTAGATCTGTTTCTCCAGTCCTCCAGCTCTGTCTCCCTGGTGGGGGCTCTGGTGGTCCTGCTGCTCGTCTACCTAGTTTTCTTATTCAGACTTCTGCCTAAACTTTGCCGCGCTACTCCTCCGGCAGCGTTGCCAACACCTGTACAAAAAGTACATCAAAACGTGCGGAATGATCGGGAATCGTGTGCTATGACCTGACTAAGAGATTCGCGTAACGGCCTCCGAGAAAATCGCGCGAAAGCGCGATTTATTTGCTCGACAGGAATGAGTGGCAAATCGATGTGAAGAGAGCTCAAAAACACTCCTCTTTAGGGCCGTACAGAGTCGCCATACTTTAACGTAGAAAAATTATTAAAAGTTTAACGGGTCGCGAGACTTGGGACTTTATTGGGCCTTTCATCCACCTTCTTAAAACCTCACTATTGTCCTCAGACCCCCCCCAGCAACGGGCACACTGGTCAAAATTTCTTGCGAAATTTTCTAGTGAAGTCTTACTATTCCTCTTCTTACGGTTTTTGCCGCACTACTCCTCCCTCAGCGTTGCCAACAATGCCTGGAAGGCACGTTCACATTCATCATTCCATATCACTTTCGAGGTTGATTTTTTTGTTAGTTCGGTGAGTGGTGCCGCCAATGTAGAGAAATGGGGAACAAACCTTCTGTACCACCCCACCAGTCCTAAAAAGGATCTCACTTGCTTCTTGGTCAGGGGTCTTGGAATCATCTGTATGGCCTTTATCTTCTCTATTTGTGGCCTTATCTGCCCACGGCCGACCAGGTACCCAAGGTATTTCACCTCCTCCTGAGCCCAGGAACACTTGTTTGCATTCAGGGTCAGCCCAGCTTCCTGTATCTTGCTTAGGACGATTTCAAGTTGCTGCAAGTGTTCTTCCCAGGATTCACTGTAGATTACCACATCATCAAGATAGGCAGCTGAAAACCTGGAGCAATCATTAAGAACAATGTCCATTAATCTTTGAAAGGTCGCAGGTGCGCCATGAAGGCCAAAGAGTAACACAGTGTACTGGAACAATCCCATCCCTGAAATCTGGAACGCTGTGTGTTCTTTGCAAGATGGGTCAAGAGGCACTTGCCAGTAACCTTCATCCATCATCAAGATAGGCAGCTGAAAACCTGGAGCAATCATTAAGAACAATGTCCATTAATCTTTGAAAGGTCGCAGGTGCGCCATGAAGGCCAAAGAGTACACAGTGTACTGGAACAAGCCCATCCCTGAAATCGGGAACGCTGTGTATTCTTTGCAAGATGGGTCAAGAGGCACTTGCCAGTAACCTTTACAAAGGTCTAATGCTGTGATGTAGTTGGCTTTCCCGATTCTCTCTAGCAGCTCATCAATACGGGGCATGGGATATGAATCAAAACAGGAAATACTGTTCAGTTTCCTCATGTCTGAACAGAACCGAGGTTGAGTACAATTTTTCTTGGGAACAAGCACTATGGGGTTTGACCACTCACTTCTGGATGGTTCAATGACTCCCATGTCCAACATCATCTGCACCTCCTTCTTCAGTGGTCCCATCATTCCAGTGTGCATAGAAGCACAAGGCAAAGGTATTCACCTACTTTTCAAAATAAAATCCCTCAACTCTTACTGTATGTTAACAGGAAACTAAACACTCCTCACGGCCCCCCAATCACCATGGCAACCACTGACAGACATGCACGCAGCGAAAGGGCCTAAAGTTATGACCTCACTATGGACCTCAGACAGTCTGAATCTGCCCCCCCCCACCCATCCCCCAGCACCAGGCACACTGGTCAAAATTTCTTGCGAAATTTTCTAGTTCCAGTGTGCCTAGAAGCACAAGGCAAAGCCTTGTGCAAAGCACACTGGTTTATTATCCTGCGGGCTTATTTCTTCTTCTGCTTCTGCCTAAACTTTGGCACGCTACTCCTCTGGCAGCGTTGCCAACACCTGTACAAAAAATACATCAAAACATGCGGAATGATCGGGAATCGTGTGCTATGACCTGGCTAAGAGATTCACGCAGCGGTTTCCGAGAAAATCGCGCGAAAGCGCGATTTTTTTGCTCCATTGGAATGCATTGAAAATCGACGTGAAGAGTGCTCATAAACACTCCTCTTTGGGGCCATACAGAGTCGCCATACTTTAACGTAGAAACGTGATTAAAAGTTTAAACGGGTCACGAGACTTGGGACTTTATTTGGCCAAATGGAAATTTTTTGATAGCTGGCACGGTTTTCACGAAATCGCAGTTTACGTTTTGTGAAATTTTCAGACCGTTTCAGATTTTATAATGGGTGTGTATTGCGTGGGTCGTTAAGGGCTAGAGTGTGTGACATCATCGCTAGAGTGCGGGAAAGCTTTGAAATCTTTTGAAAATTTTCCGAACAAATTGCTCTGTAGCCCACAACGTCCACTCCTCATACACAATGAATACATCAAAACGTAGGTATTTTTGTGCCGGTCGCAAACATGTAGCTATGGAATCAGTCGGACTTACACATTTGGCGACACATGCCTGAACGTGAGAGCAACTGCAGGCTTCGCTCCCATAGAGCCCCATATTAAATTTCACAGAATTTTTTGGATCAGAGAAAAAAGTTAATACTTTTCGAAACTGCCGCCGAGGTCACATTTTTGAAACTACAGACCCAAATGTCGCACCATTTGTTCATCAGAAACTCCTAACTGGTCTCATGAACAATCTAAGCGATAGGAGTCACGGTTTCTGTCGTAGAAGCACTTTTATGACATGTACGTCTCTGGTTAACTCCTATTATAAACTGCCCCACTGCAGCAGTTGCCAATCGCCACGGCAACTTCAGATTGCTGCTAGACAGCTGATTCACATTAGCCAATCAGAGCAAGCTGACTAACACACACACACACACACACACACTATTTACTGTATCAAGCCATTTCAGTGAGCCAACATGCTCTAAACCAGGGTTTCAATGGATCAGGGCTATAATTAATGTGATCAATTACACCTGTGATTAAAAGCCCCCAACTCTCATTGTATGATAACAGGAAACTAGGTATTCACCTACTTTTCAAAATAAAGTCCCTCAACTCTTACTGTTTGTTAACAGGAAACTAAACACTCCTCACGGCCCCCCAATCACCATGGCAACCACTGACAGACACGCACGCAGCGAAAGGGCCTACAGTGCTGACATCACTATGGACCTCAGACAGTCTGAATCTGCCACCCCCTCCACACACACACCATCCCTAGCCCCCACCCATCCCCCAGCACCAGGCACACTGGTCAAAATTTCTTGCGAAATTTTCTAGTTTCTTATTCAGACTTCTGCCTAAACTTTGCCGCGCTACTCCTCCGGCAGCGTTGCCAACACCTGTACAAAAAGTACATCAAAACGTGCGGAATGATCGGGAATCGTGTGCTATGACCTGGCTAAGAGATTCGCGCAGCGGCTTCCGAGCAAATCGCGCGAAAGCGCGATTTTTTTCTCCATTGGAATGCATTGAAAATCGACGTGACGAGTGCTCAAAAACACTCCTCTTTGGGGCCATACAGAGTCGCCATACTTTAACGTAGAAACGTGATTAAAAGTTTAAACGGGTCACGAGACTTGGGACTTTATTTGGCCAAATGGAAATTTTTTGATAGCTGGCACGGTTTTCACGAAATCGCAGTTTACGTTTTGTGAACTTTTCAGACCGTTTCAGATTTTATAATGGGTGTGTATTGCGTGGGTCGTTAAGGGCTAGAGCGCGTGACATCATCGCTAGAGTGCGGGAAAGCTTTGAAATCTTTTGAAAATTTTCCGAACAAATTGCTCTGTAGCCCACAACGTCCACTCCTCATACACAATTAATACATCAAAACGTAGGTATTTTTGTGCCGGTCGCAAACATGTAGCTATGGAATCAGTCGGACTTACACATTTGGCGACACATGCCTGAACGTGAGAGCAACTGCAGGCTTCGCTCCCATAGGGCCCCATATTAAATTTCACAGAATTTTTTGGATCAGAGAAAAAAGTTAATACTTTTCTAAACTGCCGCCGAGGTCACATTTTTGAAACTACAGACCCAAATGACGCACCATTTGTTCATCAGAGACTCCTAACTGGTCTCATGAACAATCTAAGCGATAGGAGTCACGGTTTCTGTCGTAGAAGCACTTTTATGACATGTACGTCTCTGGTTAACTCCTATTATAAACTGCCCCACTGCAGCAGTGGCCAATCACCACGGCAACTTCAGATTGCTGCTAGACAGCTGATTCACATTAGCCAATCAGAGCAGGCTGACTAACTAACACACACACACACACACACACACACACTATTTACTGTATCACGGCATTTCAGTGAGCCAGCATGCTCTAAACCAGGGCTTCAATGGATCAGGGCCATAATTAATGTTATTAATTACACCTGTTATAAAAGCCCCCAACTCTCATTGTATGGTAACAGGAAACTAAACACTTCAGGCCCCCCAATCACCATGGCAACCACTGACAGACACGCACGCAGCGAATGGGCCTACAGTGATGACCTCACTAATCCCCCCAGCACCAGGCACACTGGTCAAAATTTCTTGCGAAATTTTCTAGTTTGAGTTACTGTTGCCTTTCTATCATCTCGAACCACTCTGCCCATTCTCCTCTGACCTCTGATATCAACAAGGCATTTTCGTCCACATAAACTGCCTCTCACTGGATATTTTCTCTTTTTCAGACCATTCTCTGTAAACCCTAGAGATGGTTGTGCGTGAAAATCCCAGTAGATCAGCAGTTTTTGAAATACTCAGACCAGCCCGTCTGGCACCAACAACCATGCCACGTTCAAAGTCACTTAAATCCCCTTTCTTCCCCATTCTGATGCTCGGTTTGAACTTCAGCAAGTCGTCTTCACCACGTCTAGATGCCTAAATGCATTGAGTTGCTGCCATGTGATTGGCTGATTAGCTATTTGTGTTAACAAGCAATTGAACAGGTGTGCCTAATAAAGTGGCTGGTGAGTGTATATATATACTGTATATATATACACACACACATTAATTAAAGAATATTTGAATATTTTTAAAACATTTCTTTTTATTAGCGAAAGGCTTATTTTACAATTCAATTCCATTATGTAGTAACATTTCTTTTTTGTTTTTAAAACAAATATTGAAATAAGAAAAATAAAATAAATTAATAATTATAGAAAAAATATAAGTGGTAATAATATTATTAATAATAGTATTGATATTGACCCTATCCTACATTGACTACATTGACCCTACGTAATAATAATAATAATAATAATAATAATAATAATAATAATGAGTAAATGAAAATATAAAAACATAAGATACATTCAAAGTAATGATTGAAACAATAAAGAAAAATGAATAGATAATAAAAAAAAGAAAACGTAAAAAAAAACATTGAATACAATTTACAGTATATAAATAATAAACACACATATCTGGTGCACACACCCATAAACACATCTCAGAGGGTGAACTTTGGGTCGGTCCAGGAGGAGTTGTACGTTTGTGGCCATCTAGTTCCAAAGAAAGCAACATGTTGATAAATGGTCCCCACATTTTGCATATTTTACATCATTTTACATAATTACTTTGCACTGGGGATGTGGTAAAATCCAAAATGTACCAAAACAAAGTCAGTAAAGTAAAAAAAAAAAAAAAAACGAAGTATTTTTAATGTGCATTATTCTTTGTTTTTGTTATAGAGAAGACCTTAATCTATAAATTATGAATATTTGACACATTTTAAAGAAAATATGAGGAAGTAATTCATGGGGACAGAAATGTTGCTGCAGAGAGAACAACACTGAATGTATGTGGTTGAAAGTTTCTCTGCAGAGAGGACTCACTGGTCCTAATATTTGAGATACTGTAGTACCTTCAGTTCCTTCAGTGTACTTTAGTTCCTTCAGTGTACTGTAGTACCTTCAGTGTACTGTAGTACCTTCAGTTCCTTCAGTGTACTGTAGTACCTTCAGTACCTTCAGTGTACTGTAGTACCTTCAGTGTACTGTAGTACCTTCAGTTCCTTCAGTGTACTGTAGTACCTTCAGTGTACTTTAGTACCTTCAGTGTACTGTAGTACCTTCAGTGTACTGTAGTACCTTCAGTTCCTTCAGTGTACTGTAGTACCTTCAGTACCTTCAGTGTACTGTAGTACCTTCAGTAGTAGCTGCAGTAGTCATCATGAAGATCTCAGCCTCCGTTTGTTCCAGCAGCATCTTCCCTGCAGGCTGCTGTGTTTTGGCTCTCTCTTGGTTTTTCTGTTACCTCGTGTGTTCAGAGGCTCTCGGGTCGATCTGGTCCAGTCTGGTCTGGTCTGGTCCGGTCCGGTCCAGTCTGGTCCGGTCCTCACTGAGGAGCTGCAGAACAGATCGTCCTCTCAGAACAGCACACAGTCATCCACCCTCTTGTATCAGATTTAAATAAACCACCACCTGGATAATAATTATTCATCATCTCTCCTCATAATAATATCTTCTCATTTATATAATGAATGATATCCTGTAAAGTCAGCATGAGATCTAAAACATCTTTAGCTATTAAATAAATATTAATCATCAGTTATTTTTAAGGAAATCTTATGTTTGTTAACGTCTTAAGTAGGAACCAATGAGCCACAGACAGGAAGTCAGACAGTATTGAGGGACGGACGAACACACTAGCACATTTGATTTAATGATAAAAGTAAAAATATAGAATAACAACAGACGTATGCGTTAAAAAGTTGCTGTCCTATTGTACAGCGGTGGAAGAAGTATTCAGATCCTTTACTGAAGTAAAAGTACTAATACCGCTCTAGTCCACTACAAGTAAAAGTCATGTACTTACTTAAGTAAAAGTATGCAAGTATTATCAGCAGAATGTAGTTAAAGTAGTCTACAGTAAAAGTATTGATGTTGCAGTAAAATGTTCCCTCAGTGTTTCACTATTATATATGATGTTCTGGTGCCGTAAAAAGTACAATATGGAAATACTCGACTAAAGTACAAGTGTCTAAAATGTGTACTTAAGTGGAGTACTTAAGAGATTAAATGTACTCAGTTACATTGCACCACTCCTGTTGTGATCTAGTTAGTGTGAATAGATGTTATCCTGAGTTCACCTGTGTGACGCAGGTGTTGTGATGGAAGTTCACATTGTGGTTGCAGAGGAATATAATTTTCTTATGGTTTGCATATATTTCATTGAAGAGGATGCCGCTGTGTGGTGAAGACTTTCTGTTTCAGCCGGAACAAACGACAGACCGTCAAATATCATTATTAATATTAATAATAATAATAATAATAATAATAATAATAATATCAGGGTTTTGTTTTATCAGGTTAGAAGATTTGTGTGTTTATTGACAAACCTCCTCTGTGGTTTTATGACTCTTTGATTATGAAATATTCAACATTATTTCATTGATGGATGGATGGATGGATGGATGGATGGATGGATGGATGGATAGATAGATAGATAGATAGATAGATAGATAGATAGATAGATGTACTTAATTGATCCCAAATTGGGAAATTCTTATGTTACAGCAGCAGGTTATCCAGACAATGTACAGGAACAGTAAATATACATATCAACACTAAAGATAGAAAAAGATTAGAATACACTATAAATATAATATACTACTACAACAAGCTCAGAAAATATAAGATGTAAAAATAGAATAACAATAACTAAAAAAATCTGCATATTTTTATAAAAAGATTTGGAAAAAATAAAGAACAAAAGTTTAAAATGTCAGAGGAGGATCCTTAACCCTCCTCTCTCCTCTTCTCTCACCTCTTCGCTCTCCTCTTCCCTTTCCTCTTCTCTTCCTCTTCTCTCTCTTCTCTCTCCTCTTCCCTTTCCTCTTCTCTCTCCTCTTCCCTCTCCTCTTCTCTCTCCTCTTCCCTTTCCTCCTCTCTCTTCCCTCTCCTCTTCCCTCTCCTCTTTCTCTCCTCTTCTCTTTCCTCTTCTCTCTCCTCTTCTCTCCTCTCCTCTTCCCTCTCCTCTTCCCTCTCCTCTTCTCTCTCCTCTTCTCTCCTCTCCTCTTCCCTCTCCTCTTCCCTTTCCTCTTCTCTCTCCTCTTCTCTCTCCTCTTCCCTTTCCTCCTCTCTCTTCCCTCTCCTCTTCCCTCTCCTCTTTCTCTCCTCTTCTCTTTCCTCTTCTCTCTCCTCTTCTCTCTCCTCTTCTCTCCTCTCCTCTTCCCTCTCCTCTTCCCTCTCCTCTTCTCTTTCCTCTCCTCTCTCCTCTTCTCTCTCCTCTACCCTCTCCTCTTCTCTCTCCTTTTTTCTCTGCTCTTCTCTCTCCTCTCCCCTCTCCTCTTCTCTCTCCTCTTCTCTCTCCTCTCCTCTTCTCTCTCCTCTTCTCTCTCCTCTCCCCTCTCCTCTCCCCTCTCCTCTTCTCTCTCCTTTTCTCTCTGCTCTTCTCTCTCCTCTTCTCTCTTCTCTTCTCTCTCCTCTTTTCTCTCCTCTTCCCTCTCCTCTTCCCTCTCCTCTTTCTCTCCTCTTCCCTTTCCTCTTCCCTCTCTCTCTCCTCTCCTCTTCCCTCTCCTCTTCTCTCTCCTCTTCCCTCTCCTCTTTCTCTCTCTTCTTTTCTCTCCTCTTCCCTCTCCTCTTCTCTCTCCTTTTCTCTCTGCTCTTCTCTCTCCTCTCCCCTCTCCTCTTCTCTCTCCTCTTCTCTCTCCTCTTCTCTCTCCTCTCTCCCCTCTCTTCATCCCTCTCCTCTTTTCTCTCCTCTTCCCTCTCCTCTTCTCTCTCCTTTTCTCTCTGCTCTTCTCTCTCCTCTCCCCTCTCCTATTCTCTCTCCTCTTCTCTCTCCTCTTCTCTCTCCTCTCTTCCCTCTCTTCATCCCTCTCCTCTTTTCTCTCCTCTTCCCTCTCCTATTCTCTCTCCTCTTCTCTCTCCTCTTCCCTCTCCTCTTCTCTCTCCTCTTCCCTCTCCTCTTTCTCTCTCTTCTTTTCTCTCCTCTTCCCTCTCCTCTTCTCTCTCCTTTTCTCTCTGCTCTTCTCTCTCCTCTCCCCTCTCCTCTTCTCTCTCCTCTTCTCTCTCCTCTTCTCTCTCCTCTTCTCTCTCCTCTTCTCTCTCCTCTCTCCCCTCTCTTCATCCCTCTCCTCTTTTCTCTCCTCTTCCCTCTCCTATTCTCTCTCCTCTTCTCTCTCATCTTCTCTCTCCTCTTCTCTCTCCTCTCTTCCCTCTCTTCATCCCTCTCCTCTTTTCTCTCCTCTTCCCTCTCCTATTCTCTCTCCTCTTCTCTCTCCTCTTCCCTCTCCTCTTCTCTCTCCTCTTCTCTCTCCTCTTTCTCTCTCTTCTTTTCTCTCCTCTTCCCTCTCCTATTCTCTCTCCTCTTCTCTCTCCTCTTCCCTCTCCTCTTCTCTCTCCTCTTCTCTCTCCTCTGGAGAGCGAGCTACGCCCGCAGGGAGTTGGAGCTTTTCAACTCCAAAAAGACAGAAAAACACAAAGGTTCCTGTTAATTTAATTATGGACATTTGTGTTGTGATATTTAAACAGTGAAATAAAAGCGTCTCGTCTACAGACCGGTCTCTAGAGAGCTCCAGCTAGCTCATAGCGGTCTGTGAGCGTGACCGCCCGGCTTGCGAGGTAGTGATCCCGGCAGGCGCTAGGAGCTTCTAAACTCTGAAAACGTCGAAGCAAATGTTCGATTCACCATCTAATATTGTAAAACTGTCAATATTCAAAATCTACACAGTTGATTTCTCGCCTCAAACATTCTCGTAAGTGAATTTAGTGATGAAATAGCTACGAAAAATGTAAAAAGAACTAGCCTTTTTTGGCTGTTGTTGTTGTAACCTGTGGGATACAGTAGGCGAGGTGGACTGGTCCGATGCATACTGTAGATTTTGCTTTTGTTTGCATACTATATGCTACATTTTGGCCAAATCAGTACGCACTACTATTATAGTATGAGGTTTAGAATACAGGTAGATACTGCATTGGCCGCTTCAACCCGGTTATGGCTAGAAAGGATCCGTCTTGTGTAAATCTCTTGCAGGAGTTCATGTTCATGTATTTACCTTCTGCAGGCATCCTGCATATCTACATTTGTTGTTGCATCTGCACTTCTGTGTGTCATGTTAACATGCTAATTTGAATGCAGTGTGTAATTTGTTTTAGATTAAAGTTCTAGTAATGTCATGAATCAAGTTCAAGGTTAGTTTTTGTCTTCTCTTTCATTTCATCATCATTTAGTGTTGATTTTGACGGTCCCTACGGAAAAGCGGTAGTGTTTCTGAGCACCAGAGTCCCTTTAGAAAACCTCTCATTTTACTGCAGCAGGGTCTGACAGTCAGCCCCGCTCAGTTCTGGTTCTGGTTCTGGTTCTGGTTCTGGTTCTGGTTCTGGTTCTGGTTCTGGTTCTGGTTCTGGTTCTGGTTCTCCCGTGCCTCCCTTCCCTCGAGCGGGCCCAGAAATATGGCCTGGGCCTCCAGCAGCATGGTGTCGGTGTTGGTTCCCAGCGGGAACCGGCAGAGCAGCGAGGAGAAGCTCTGCTCCTGGCCGGAGAAGGAGCCGCTGCTGCCGCGCGCCGAGCTCTCCACCTCCGGCGACTGCTGGGAAGCCGGATGACATATTCTGACATCTTCTGTCGTTGAACTCTGTGGAGGACTGCGAGCTTCAAGCTGTGTGCTAAACCACGTGGAAGATGTCCTGCAGGACTCTGTCATCCTGATCCGTCCTCTCAGTTAAACGTTGAGGATGTGCGACCTGATGTGTGACGGCATGAATTTGAAGATCTAAAGTGTTTCCCATTACAGCGAACAGCCTTCGTCTCCCTGAGGTGCTGCCTGATTTAATCAGCGGGGCGAGACTCCTCCAAGAGGAAACCAACGCACATCTCCATGGAAACCAAGAAGAGGAGGAGGAGGAGGAGTACCTGCTGTCAGCTGGAGGGAGGGAGATGGGGCTACATATGTGTGAGGAGTATGCCTATTACCATGGCAACTGTGGTTCACTTCCACCTTTGGTCCGTCGGTGTGTTTATAGAAATGTGTGCTGCTCACATCAGCTCTGGTTATTTAGATGTTTGGTCCAGATGAAGATCTTTATGTCTCATTATAATGGTATCAAGCATGAGATTTGTCTGCGGTGTCATAATGTGCACAAGGCTGTTTTCATCGCTGGATGTCTGGAGGTCAATATGCATAAATATGGATTATTCAGAGTTGCAGGTTATGAAGCAGAAGATGTTTCTTCAGCTTGTCTTATCAAGTCTTCATTTTAACCCTTCCTTTTACACATGCCCTTGTAATTTATTAGAAAGTACTATCTCAATTTCTAGATAGTACATAATTAAACATGGGCTGTTACCGTTGCCTACTTTCTTTGAAAATACATAATTATATCTGAGTTATCACCAACCTAAACCGCTCACAACTACACGGTACATAGTTGAGTTGATGGGTAATCGTGCAGGTTTTTCTTTTTCTATTTTCTCTGTATTTACCTACTTATTTAACGGGGGTAATTACCCAAGAATATACTATAATTTACCATATAATTACCGGGTAAATATTTAGTAATTGGGGTACTGTGTAAGGAAGGGTTACCGTCTTTATTTGTCGTGTGCAATTATAATCAAACTTTCTTTCTCAGATTACCAATACTACCAATATTTTTAAAAAGAAAAACATGCACGTTAAAATAAAATATCCTAGACATAAAACATAAAATAGTGCAGAAGTTGAAATGTAGAAATAAGATTGAATATAAAATAACAGTGCAATACTCTGGCATTAGTACTGCATTTATTTATACTGTACATTTAAACTTATTAATTTATACTATTCTTGCATTTTAATACACTAAATCATATATCCCATTTTTTCAGCATTATTATTTACACTGTTATATATATTGTAGTATATTATTTTCCATATTTATTATTTATATTTTTCCATATTTATTGTTGTTATGTTGTAGTATAATGTACTTATTTGACTTATTTCGATTTTCTTATAATGTATTTCTATTCTAGAATGAACTGTATGGATCAATAGAGTATTTCTGATAATACTGCTAGGCTGGTGTACAGTAGTATTAGTAGTGGTAGTAGTAATAGTAATAGTAATAGTAGTGGTAGTAGTAGTAGTAGTAGTAGTAGTAGTTGTATAGTAGTTGTCTCCTAAACCGGATATAAATGCTGATGCTGCTGAAAGAAATCCTCACAATGAAGAATTACTGTATAAACTCAGTCAAATCAAGGTTGAAACAGGAGAAAGCAGATTATACAAAGGTGTCAGGTTGCAATGGCTTCACATGTAAACACTTTTCTGTTTTTAATGTACACATGAGATTTCCATGCAAAGCAGGTTTGTGATGCACAAACAGCAGGGTGACCGAGACTGGTAGGAAAAACCCACAAATAGTGAAAGACACTCGTAAACGCAAAAAAAATAAAACAATAATTTGATGTTTTTGTTGGCTCAGATGTGATGCAGCACATTCCTCTAGGGTATTGATTCAATAATATAACAAATCAACAGTAATCCTGTAGATGCATTTCACCTCTCTGACTGTTAGAAAGCTGAGTTCAGCCGACGTGGAGACGATGAGGAGAAAAAACACTCAACAGCCTCTTTTCATGCCGTTGCCATGGCAACAGAAGGGAGAATATCCCAGCTGCCATCACGTGTCGCGTCGGGCACGTGTTCGATCCGAGCTTCTGATCTGAGGACTCACTTTAATAACCAATAAACCACCAACACTAAATGATAAACCCAGAAACAACTGCAGCAGCTCCAGTTAGATATCAGTACTAATAATACTACCAATACTAATACAATCATAGTATTAACTCTAGTACGTACTGCAGTAGTACAACCCTTTTACTAATTCATCATGTACAATATATACACTCACCGGCCACTTTATTAGGTACACCTTGCTAGTACCGGGTGGTGTTCTGCTGCTGCAGCCCATCTGCTTCAAGGTCGGACGTGTTGTGCGTTCAGAGATGGTATTCTGCATACCTTGGTTGTAACGAGTGGTTATTTGAGTTACTGTTGCCTTTTTATCATCTCGAACCACTCTGCCCATTCTCCTCTGACCTCTGACATCAACAAAGCATTTTCGTCCACACAACTGCCACTCACTGGATATTTTCTCTTCTTCGGACCATTCTCTGTAAACCCTAGAGATGGTTGTGTGTGAAAATCCCAGTGATCAGCAGTTTTTGAAATACTCAGACCAGCCCGTCTGGCACCAACAACCATGCCACGTTCAAAGTCACTTAAATCCCCTTTCTTCCCCATTCTGATGCTCGGTTTGAACTTCAGCAAGTCGTCTTCACCACGTCTAGATGCCTAAATGCATTGAGTTGCTGCCATGTGATTGGCTGATTAGCTATTTGTGTTAACAAGCAATTGAACAGGTGTGCCTAATAAAGTGGCCGGTGAGTGTATATTAGGACTATCATAGTATTAAGTCTATTACGTACTGCAGTACAACCCTTTTACTAATTCATCATATACAGTATATATATTAAGACTGTCAATTTATTAAAATATTTAATTGTGATTAATTGCACACATCACACATTTTCTATCTGTTCAAAATGTACCTTAAATGGAGATTTGTCAAGTATATACAGTATATATCATGCACTTTGACTCATTGCTGATCTACTGTGAGTCCCTTCTCCAGTTTATCTCAAATGACTTTATAAACGTCACTGTTTTTATGGACTTTATTTATCATATTATATTGTTCTCTTCGGCCCAGATGTCAATCAAACATCGGTCAGTCCTCTCCCCCTCATGTTAACCTGTTGTTTACCTGTGTCCATCTCAACGAATGCCCTCATAGACAGCCTGCATTTTAGTCACTTGGAAATGGTCTGAGGTCTGTTTTGGTCAACACCAGAGTTCGATTACTGTGTTTACAACTACCCAAACGAACCTCACCAGAGTACGATAACTGCGTTTACAACTACCCAAACGAACCACACCAGAGTACGATAACTGCGTTTACAACTACCCAAACGAACCACACCAGAGTACGATAACTGCGTTTACAACTACCCAAACGAACCTCACCAGAGTACGATAACTGCGTTTACAACTACCCAAACGAACCTCACCAGAGTACGATAACTGCGTTTACAACTACCCAAACGAACCTCACCAGAGTACGATAACTGCGTTTACAACTACCCAAACGAACCTCACCAGAGTACGATAACTGCGTTTACAACTACCCAAACGAACCACATCAGAGTACGATAACTGCGTTTACAACTACCCAAACGAACCACACCAGAGTACGATAACTGCGTTTACAACTACCCAAACGAACCTCACCAGAGTACGATAACTGCGTTTACAACTACCCAAACGAACCTCACCAGAGTACGATAACTGCGTTTACAACTACCCAAACGAACCTCACCAGAGTACGATAACTGCGTTTACAACTACCCAAACGAACCGCACCAGAGTTCGATTACTGCGTTTATAACTACCCAAACGAACCACATCAGAGTACGATTACTGCGTTTATAACTACCCAAACGAAGCTCACCAGAGTACGATAACTGCGTTTACAACTACCCAAACGAACCGCACCAGAGTTCGATTACTGCGTTTATAACTACCCAAACGAACCACATCAGAGTACGATTACTGCGTTTATAACTACCCAAACGAACCGCACCAGAGTTCGATTACTGCGTTTACAACTACCCAAACGAACCGCACCAGAGTTCGATTACTGCGTTTACAACTACCCAAACGAACCACATCAGAGTATGATTACTGCGTTTACAACTACCCAAACGAACGGCACCAGAGTTCGATTACTGCGTATACAACTACCCAAACGAACCACACCAGAGTACGATAACTGCGTATACAACTACCCAAACGAACCGCACCAGAGTTTGATTAAAATGGACAAAAGTTTGGGTTGTGAAAGCGCTCTAAGTTCCAGTCCTTGTACCATCTCTTGTAATTTTACAGTATTTTTTGGTTCTACTACTAACCACAGGGTTAAGAGTACTACCTCTAGACAACCTCAGTCATACTGTAGCCATAGAACCAGCTCTGGTATAACCCCCAGTATTAAACCAGAACCGACCTTATTACTCAGTGTAAACTTTACTTCTTCTCGTTGTCAGATGAGTATATTTTGTTTTTACTCAGCAGCTGTCAGATTGTGAAGAAGATGGAAGTAAAGACAGTTTTTGGTGGTAGACCAGAGGAACAGAAGTGTTTCTGTTTTGTGTTTCAGAGTGAAGCTGGTCCTCTCGTCTCCTCACTCTCGTGTTTGTTTCTTCTTCAGCTCGCTGGATGTTGGTCACACGTCTATATTTAGAGCTGGTTATCTGATGCTGCATCCCTCGCTCTCCCTCTCCTCCTGATCATCATTTCACAGTCTTTCAGAATAGCGTTGATGTAACACTGTGGTACATTAAAAAGCTTTATTTATAACGCTCTGTGGCGACGGAGCGATCTGCAGACACAGAGGTGTAATCCCCGACATCATCACACTGAAAAATATGTACAAATACGTGTGACTTCAAACAGAAATATTCTAGTTGTCTAACATTGTTCTTCCCTCCTGACCGTCCAGGCCCATAATGATGATGTCAGAGAATATGGAGCAGAGTGATGATGTCAGCGTCCTGCACCCCCATGAGGTGGAGCCCCCCAGGGAGGAGGACGGACACTGCCTCTTGCCCTTCAGGTGAGTAACTGCAGTCTAGCTACAATCACAGTGATTGGTGAGGGTTTTTATAGGCAGGATTAAGAATGGGGGCGTTTTTCTTTCTATGCCAGAGAGAGAAAAATGGCCACAAGGGTGGAAGAGATCAGCACGGCTGTTTGGGTTGTTGGAAGTTGATTAACTTGAGATGATTATTTGATCGACATGACAAACGTTAAATGCCCCTAGCGACCACTACTGCAACGTCTGTATAGTTGGTTTTCAAAGTCCGACACTGACTCAGTTTAGACTTCATTCTGAAGTTAGGGTATTGACCCGTTTATGCTGACGTCATCAAAAAATTTATTATGCCCCAGCCATCTAGACGAGGTCGCTAGCTTTAAACATGGAATTAAAACTAGGGCTGCCAAAGTTAACGCAATAATAACGCATTCGATCTGAGCAGGCTCAGTTTTAAAGCTAGAGTGAAGAAACTGGCTTCATATAAAACTAGAAATCCTAAGAAATCCATTGGTACCAACCATGTCATACTAGCCAGTCGAGGAAAAACTGTCTTGGCCACTGTCAAAGCATTTATAGGTACTCACGAGTCTTCCCTTCACAGACATGCCCACTTTATGATAATCACATGCCGTTTGGGGCAAGTCATAGTCAAGTCAGCACACTGACACACTGACAGCTGTTGTTGCCTGTTGGGCTGCAGTTTGGCATGTTATGATTTGAGCATATTTTTTATGCTAAATGCAGTACCTGTGAGGGTTTCTGGACAATATTTGTCATTATTTTGTGTTGTTAACTGATTTACAATAATAAATATATACATATATTTTCATAAAGCAGCATATTTACTGGGGCTCGAACGATTCACCTATCTCCCGATTCGATACTATCACGATACTTGGGTGCCGATTAGATAAGTATTGCGATTCGATATTACGATTTATTTCGATTTTGTGATTTTGTTAACTTTTTTAACACTAGACCATTGGAAAAAGTTGAATCATGCACTTCTAGGTACTGTTACTTTTGAAAATATCTGAATGAATCCAGTAAAAAATGTTTGATTTTCAGCATGTATGTAGTCAGAGATGTCCTGAAGTCAAATATATCAGTCATTGTCAGGAATTATTTATAAAAAAAATTCCAGCAACCAAAAAATAAAGAATAAAGACATTTCCCTCACAAATTAGTGGTATTTTCTTTTTAATTTATAAGGGACATGTAATGTTTTATACTTCTGGTGAATATAATCCAATCAATCTTATTTCCATATATGTATTTTATAAATACAGTTCCCTTTGTTAACATCTTATTTTGAAAACTGGACGTAGTCCCACACGTGTATACTTCCTCTAACTTCTCCAAGGTGGTCTCTAGCTCTCCCGTCAGATCCGTTCTCTTTATACATCCATGGTCAGCTCCATCGGGGCCGTTTGAATGTATTTAACATAAATGTCAGTATATGGGTGCTCTACAGTTGTAGCGTCGGCCCATTTGACCACGGAGATGAGAGTGACGGTCGGCTCGACCGCATGTTACCTCAATACGATAATGTTTCCTGTCCGTGACAGAGTTAGCATGCAGCTTTAGCCATGATGTCTAGATCTGCTTTTCCTGCAATGTGTGAAACCCAAAGTGTTTCCATACTTTACTGGATGTGTAGTGTTTACCACGCTGGATTTAAAATGTGAGGCTGCAGGTCGTATCCATGCAGACCCTCCAACGTTTTCTGCTTTGTCGTTTCTGCTTGCTGCGGCCGGCTTGTTTGTCTTGTTTTTTAAACGGATATGACGTCACGTTACTCAGACTGCAAAAATAAAAGCGGTAACTTCCTTCTACCTCCACATAGACTCAAATAAAGCAAATATATAGATTCTGGCGTTAAATAAATCAATTTCAAAATCGTAAAAAAAAAAAAAAATCGCTAGACATAGGTGAATCGATTAATTTTCCCACCCCTAACATTTGCCCACTCCCATGTTGATAAGAGTATTAAATACTTCACAAATCTCCCTTTAAGATAATTTTGAAAAGATACAAAATGTGTGATTAATTGTGATTAACTATTTTAATTGACTCACAGCCCTAGTTTTACTATTTGATTAATTTACAGACATTGTTATAATATGTTGGCTGTTTTGTTGGCAGCTAATCTTTTACATATGAGGAGTATGCATGAAGGAAGCAGCTGGGTGACTGCCGGTGTAGCTCTCACCTATTTGCAGTATCAATACAGATATTTTTGTGACAAAACCAAATACTGATGGTAGCTCTGTGTTTAAATACTTCCTCTCACATGTTGCGTTCTCACCGGAAACAGAAGCAGTTTAGGTTTTGATCTGAGGAAACAGATGTAGGTCGGGCTGCAGGTAGAAACCTCCAGCAGCTGCTAGATGTGGACTAAGCTCACAGCTGGAGGGCCTGCAGGTGGATCCAGATGTTGTGGACAGAAACACACACTGAGTTATAACCTGTGTGTTGGTACAGGAAGGCTGCAGGAGACTCGGCTTGTGATACAGAAAGTGAACAAACGTTATGTGGATGATTCACTCCCTCCTCCTCATAATCAACCAGCTCCCTCATTAGTCCTGACAAAGACCGTGTGTGTTTGTGTTGGTGTGTGTTGGTGTGTGTGTGTGTGTGTGTATGTGTGTTTGGCGGGAGATGAAAGCTGAGTAGACGTGCAGGACAGACAATAAACAGAGAGGGAAAGCCTCACTGTGTCTCTCACTGCTCTGTTATTCCTGTCACGTACGACACAAGCTGCAGAATCAGAGGCTGACTGTGTGTGTGTGTGTGTGTGTGTTTGCCTGGAGCACGTGCAGTCCGCTCACGTTTCCAGGCAGCAGAGCTCAGAGAGGCTGATGGGAAAACACTGGAGGTGTGTGCATGTATGTGTGTGTGTGTGTGTGTGTGTGTCTGTGTGTGTGTGTGTAGCTGGTGTAAAGCCTTAAATCACCTCTGCTGACAGGAAGCTAATGTTCCCTTTAAAACCCACAAACAACCAAACACACTAAAACACACACCACGATTCTAAACGGAGAAATGTCACTGTGATCTGAATCCTAATGGACATAAAGCTGCGTGAATGTGTTGAACTTTGAGGGGACGGAGAGTCCAAAATAGAGCAAAGCTATCGTAGCTTATTAGCTGTGTGTCACCGTTTACTTTTATTTAAAGGAACAGTGTGTAACATTTCAGAGGATCTATAGGTTTTAGTGTCGTCACGGTGTTAGCTGGAGGCTAAACAAAGGAAGGACTGGAGGCTAACACTAGCAGTGGGCTAAAGCTCCACATCTTAAATGTCATCTTGCTGTGTTGTTGGGTGCCAGAATCCAGATATCACACATTTGATATGACAAACTGTGATTCGAGGCTCTAGCGAGCTACAATATCGGAGAAACGTTTCAGAGATGGAGAGTTGCTAATATTTAGCCTTCTGCTAACCGCAGCCATGAGCCGATATTGTACGACTCTTTACTGAAGTGTAGTTAACTATAGGCATCCAAAGATTTACATACGCCCTCAATTTATCCTTACAGCGCTGCCGTTGGCCACCAGCCCGCTGGTCGGACGGCTGGCTACTTAGCTAGCTTAGCTTGCTAATTCCACCATGCCGTCATGCAACACAGAAAATGAGCCGAACAAAGTTGTCACTCATTTGGCGATAGCACTGTGCTTTCCTACGTCGTGGCAAAATCAGGATAATCAACAGCGATCAAAAGAAAATAGCGGTCAACAAAGAAAATGGCGACCCACTCAACCTCTCTTTCCTCCGGCATCCGGGTGACCAGCTGATTATAATAACTATGAGCGGCGCCCATATCTATGTGACCCAAATCTCCCAGATCACATAATAATAAATGACAATATCACAAACACTAACCCCAATACCAAAACATATAAACCATCATAACCAGTGGCGGCCGGCCAATAGAGGGCCACGGGGCCTGGCCCCACCCACCTTGAGCCACCAAAAAAAAAAAAAAAAATTATAAAATTATAAATTATAAAAATTATAAAAATTGTCAATATGTGTGTTTTTGACCTATGGAATATACCCGTAATATTTGTAAAATAGGATAACTGCGCCAAATATCTGCTTTCCTCCTTGAACTCTCTGCTAGTGCACCTCTCAGCTGCTCTGCTGCACGTGCACTTTCTGGGGCCAAATGGATTTGGCCCAAGGAAGGCGGGTCTAATAAGCAGTACAGCCAATCACTGATTAAAGATATATGATTACAAGCATGAATGACATACAATTCATCCAATCAGCGCCGTAAAAAAGACTTCCGGGAGGGCCAAACTGATTTGGCCCATGGTGTGCGCGCGCACGTTCACGTGTGTCTCTCTCTGTTCTCGTCAGGGCTCATGTCAGTTCTCGCGTGATCTTGTCTTCTCGTCTCTCGCTTCTCTCCACTTCTCTTCTCTCACAGCCCATTTTAACGGCATGACAATGGAACAGCCAAGCACTAGTAGCGCTACTCTTGCAAGACTCAACCCTAACTCGATCAAATCTCTCCTCCAAGACCCGTTTGAGAGAAGGACTTTGGCGGAGAAACTCCTGGTGAAACAACTGGGCCCAGATCAACCTCCTGGACTCAGCATAAAACAACAGACCGGCGTTTGTTGAAATTGATTGGCCCTACCCAAAAAAAAATCCACCAGCCGCCACTGATCATAACCCTAATTAACATGACTACAAACATGACTCCTTTCTGAGGTCGTTCATGGCTCCTACATTAAGGACGGCCTCTGAGCGAGGAGAACGGCGTTACCGCGGTTTGCCACTCGGCGGCTCACGTTACCGCAGTCTTGGAAAGAGAGGAGTGAGAGGAGGGGGACTCAGCTGGTTGCAATCTGCAACCACACCACTAGATGTCACTAAATCCTACACACTGTCCCTTTAAAGGGATAGTTCAGGTGTTTCTCAGTGGGGTTGTATGAGGTACTTATCCACAGCAGGTGTATTTCTTACAGTAGGTGACGGTCGGCGTGCCCCCAGCTTGGAGACAAAGACAGCAGTACCAGTACCGGAGCAAAGCAGTACACTGCAAAAAAACATATTTTAGCTACCTAAAAGAAAAGCTCACCTAAAAAAATTTATATCCGTTTAAGTTCCATGTATGCTCTATTTATTAATATTATATTTATAATTATTAAATTATAAGGATTCAAACTTTAAACATCTGAGACTGAGAAGATCCAGACGTGTTGTTATCTGTTCAACCACACGACACTCTGAAACTGTTGAGCGTCATTTCAACTGTTTGACATGCAAACATGAGATGTTCAGATGTGTCTGCTGAGTGTGAACACGACCTGTTTCTCTGCTCCACTTTCTCCATTCAGAGTCACTGTTTGCATAATTACTCCTTTTATCTGTGTGTGTGTGTGTGTGTGTGTGTGTGTGTGTGTGTGTGTGTGTGTGTGTGTGTGTGTGTGTGTGTGTGTGTGTGAGCGTGTGTGTGTGTGTGTGTGTGTGTATCTGCCTCCCAGTAGCTCTTGTGGACAATAGGTCCTTTCACACACACACACACACACACACACACACACAGATTGAACTCTCCAGTGTACCGAACTAAAAGCAGTGGCTGATGGGAATTTTCACTCCTTTTCCAGTTCCCGTTTTTCACATTTACACTGTTAATAATGATGACTGGTGGAAGAAGTACTCAGTAAAAGTAGAAACACCACAGTCTAAAAACATACAAAACATAACGTATAGCTGAATACTAGCACTGTCAATTGATAAAAATGTTGAATCGAGATTAACTGCAAATGAATTGCACGTTTTTTTATCTGTTCAAATTGTACCTTAAAGGGAGATTTGTCAAGTATTTAATACTCTTATCAACATGGGAGTGGACAAATATGCTGCTTGGGTAACGTGACGTCATATCCGTTCTGTATCCATCAACCCAAACAAACCGCAGCGAGCTGAAACGAGAGAGTAGAAAACGTTGGAGGGTCAGCGTGGATACGACCTGCACCCTCCCATGTTAAATCCAAAGTGGTAACATCCAGTAAAGTATTGAAACAATTGAGGTATCACACATTGCAGAAAAAGCAGAGACATCATGGCTAAAGCTGCATGCTAACTCTGTCACGGACAGGAAACGTTATCGTATTGAGGTAACGTGAGGTCAAGCCGGCCGTCACTCTCATCTCCGTGGTCAAATGGGCCGACGCTACAACTGTAGAGCACCCATATACTGACATTTATGTTAAATGCATTCAAACGGCCCCGATGGAGCTGACCATGGATGTATAAAGAGAACGGAGCTGACGGGAGAGCTAGAGACCACCTTGAAGAAGTTAGAGGAAGTTTACACGTGTGACTACGTCTGGTTTTCAAAATAAGATGTTAACAAAGGGAACTGTATATACAAAATACATATATGGAAATATGATTGATTGGATTATATTCACCAGAAGTATATTAAGTATATTACATGTCCCTTATAAATTAAAAAGAAAATCACACTAATTTGTGAGGGAAATGTCTTTATTCTTTGATTTTTGGGTTGCTGGAAGAAATGTAATAAATAATTCCTGACAATGACTGATATATTTGACTTCAGGACATCTCTGACTACATACATGCTGAAAATCAAACATTTTTACTGGATTAATTTCAGAGATTTTCCAAAGTAAAAGTCCCTACAAGTGTATGATTCAACTTTTCCCCCATGGTCTAGTGTTAAAAAAGTTAACAAAAAATCACAATAAATCAGAATACTGAATTGCGATACTTGTAGAATCACAATACTTAAAAATTGCAATACATATCGAATAAGCACACAAGTATCGTGATAGTATTGAATCTGGAGATAGGTGTATCGTCCCAGTCCTGCTGGTATCAAAATGTGGCATATGAATAACCAACAGTTCGTATGATATTTTACAAAAAGTCATTCCTTATTTTTTGTGGGTTTTCCTCAGAATATCCAGCAACACATGACAATTACAGTCTTTTCAAAATAAACTACCATCTTCACAGGAAACAACTTGGTTAGTGTTAGGAGTAGATGTTGGTCTGGGTTAAATAACTACGGAAGTTACGTGACAAATAAATCAATCGTTGACTTCTGGTCTTACACGGGACACGAACAGCAGTCTCCTGGGTCTGGTGTTTACCCGCCCATCCACCCCGACCTCCTCCCTACGCTGCGTTAGTCGATCTTTATACGTCCTGGTTCTTCTCTGCAGAAACTGTGGTTCTTGTCTGTTCTGACAGAATAATGACATGAGATGTAATGTGTTGTGTCCTGCAGGCTGCAGCTGATCGATGACCTGACCTACGAAGACGTGAAGAAGTGTTACCGAGGATCAGTGAGTCCTTCACTCAGCAACACAAACACTCACCGCACCTACACACACCTACACACACACACACGCACGCACGCACGCACGCACACACACACACACACACACACACACACACACACACACACACACACACACACACACACACACACACACACACACACACACACAGGCAGCTCTGTAGTTGTTTCCAGACGTCCAGAGATGACGGTCGACCAGCAGGAGTCCTTTCAAATCTTTTTTTAAGTCTCTGCAGAAGTTTCCGGCGTCTGTCTCGTCTCCATGGGAACACGGTCAGGGGTGTGTGTGTGTGTGCGGTTACAGTCGACCGTCAGACATCCGAGTTCCCAGATTAAATCTCAGATATGAGACCTATATTTAACACAGAGCTACAGATTTACTGCAGCTTCTAACACATTCTGAAACCCAGCACCATTTACTATTTACTCATTTGCAATGATCAGTTTTGCGCGGAAAACTCTCCACTTCTGAGTACCAGATGCAAACATAGCACGGATGGGATTCACAGGAGACACAAGGAAGAAAGAAACGTGAATGCTATTTATTCTACAGAAATCTCCTTGATATCTGTGATGAGACCACAAAAACACCAGTAGTGGAAGAAGTACTCAGATCTTTAACTTCAGTAAAAGTAGTAACACCAAAGTGTAGAAATACTGCTACACATAAAAGTCCTGCATCCAAAATTGTATTTAAGTAAAAGTACAAAAGTATTGGGATCAAAATATTCGTACCAAAGGCAAAAGTACTCATTAAACAGTAGGGGTGTAAGAATATATCGGAAAAAACGATGTGTTGTGATATTGTATAGATTCTCAAAAACCCTGTATCGTTTTTTTATTAATAGTTTACATGCAAAGATTAACTCAGTCAATACTTCATTTAATTTATATATATATATATATATATATATAAAATATATAAATTAAATGAAGTATATATCAACATGAGAGTGGACAAATATGCTGCTTTATGCAAATATATGTATATATTCATTATTGGAAATCAATTAACAACTCAAAACACTGAGCCCACTACAACCTCCACAAGATCGATTGAATTGATACATTAAAGAAATGAGTGGCGTTAATACGAATTTGCGTTAACGTGTTATTATCGTGTTAACTTCAACAGCCCTAGTTTCAAATATTAAACTGACCTCTGGAAGTAGGAGTTGAAACTCCAGTATCAAGAGAAAATGAAAGATCAATGACTTAATGTCTTCTATAAAACTTCTTTGGTGTCAAAGCTTGTAGTTTGACCTGAATGTCCCAGCCGTCTCTTCAGGTGGAGCAGCCGGCGTCGAGCTGCCTCTGCTGCTTTCTGTTGATTCAGTCTTTGTTGTTTCAGACAGGAACAGGAAGGCAGGAAGTCTCACAGAGAATAAAGACACACAGGTGTATTTAGATGATGTAACGTCTGACCCACATATCAGGAATCAAAACAATACTGAGCATGAATATTCATGAAAGTAGTGGTTTAGTTTGTATTAGAAGTATTCAAATCTTACCATGGTAAAAGTACTAATACAACAATGTAAAATACTCTGTTACACGTAAACATCCTGCAGTCAAAACTAGGGGTTGGGCGATATTGAAATTCCCCTACTGACGTTATTGCTTTAAGGAAAACAACGATATACGATATTATCGCCCAAAAAGAAAGCTGAAGAGAGATGCACATAGATATAAATATCTATAGAGATGCATATGTTGAAATAATATGCATAGAAATGTATAAGCAGGGAGAACTATTTTACACAAGGGCATGCTGAGATCAATAAATCAGATGAATCAACTGAACAACATCGATGTCGGTGAAACGTCGGTGTTGTTGTCTCAGGTCTCTCTCTCGTACATTCGCCAACGGTCGGTCCACACAGGGAACACCAACAGCGCCTGGCGGCTGCAGAACCTGTTACCTTACCTTACCTTCAGCAACAACAGTCCAAGTTCTCTCTGTAATAATGACATTCAAATCAATTATTATATTGATTTCAACCAAGTGACACCAAATGACATGATTATTAATTCCATAACGAGCTGTATGTGAATGTGTGTGACTAACTGTGTTCCTCCTGCTGCCTCCACAGACTGTCAGCAAGTACAACTCTCAGTACCACAAACTGTTCCAGACGGTTCCTAAAGAGGAGATCCTGATGAAAGGTAACACTGACTGACAGGACAGATGTTTCACCACAGCTGTATCTCTCTATCAGCTGTCTATCAGCTGTCTATCAGCCGTCTATCAGCCGTCTATCAGCCGCCTATCAGCTGTCTGATCTATACCCCATTCTGACCTGGTGTTAGCTCCTATGTTGTTTCCATAGACAGATGTTTTTATATTTTTTTCCAGCTCCTGATGAAAACATTTGATAAGTTAACTGTCTCTCTGTCTTCCTGTCTGACGCACCTGTCTCCCTGCTCTCTTCTTCCTCTGTAGTGTATTCGTGTGCGTTGTTGCGAGACATCCTGCTGCAGGGACGACTCTACATCTCCAGGAACTGGTTGTGTTTCTACGCAAACCTGTTTGGTAAAGACATCAAGGTGAGTGAAGAAGCCGTCGGTCCATCTCAGACCACCTGTTCCCTTTAAGCTCGATGTCCACTGATGATGACTTTGTGATTTTTCAAATTAAAACAAGCTTTTAAAAAACTCTTTCCGAGCTGGACGAAGCTGAAAACTCGTCCAGTTTAAGACCACTTCCTGTTAGCTTTCTCTGTGATTTCCATTATAACCAGTGTCGAACAACTTTGTGAATATAAAATCATCATGTCAGCGTAGTAGCACAGAAATGACTGTTTATATGACAACAGAAACTGAATATGTCGATGAGAACAACACATTGTGAACTAGTATGCTAAAATACATCTGCAGGTCAAAGGTCACTGTAGTAGGATTGACTTGTACTGCTGTTCTCTCGTAGTTTAGGTTAGCTGAGCTGAGCTTAGTTAGGAGATCTGCAGACTTTTTAAATCAAATTGAATACTTTTTAAGACCTCAACCAGGAATCTTTTAAACCCAAATGCACATAACGTAATATGTTTTAAATCAATTACAATATTGTTATTAATAAATATTTATATTAATACATATTTATATGTATCTCCATATAACAAATTTATCAAAATATAATAATAAAAAAAATTCACTGCAATGAACTGTGTTCCAATGTTTGATGCATTACATGAAACACATCTAAAACAAAACCTTACATACATACATATCGTAGCTTTTAATTACAATTTGGAAAATTCTTAATTTGGAAAAAAAAATAGTAAAAGGCCGTCAGTGGGTTCAGTGATGAGGTGACAGTTGACGGAAGTCAACTTTATTTATTTATATAGCACCTTTCATACAATTATGCAGCCCAAAGTGCTTCACATAGAAAACTAAAACACAAAAAAAACTAAAAATGACAACAATAAAATATTAAAAATCTATAATAATAAAATACTCAAAATCAGAAAGCTAGAAGCCTTGATTTCTTTGTCAGCTGGAGATGAAAAGTCTGTTTGTTTAAGACAGAATTATTGATTTCAGTTTGGTAAAGCCTCGTTCTCGTCCTTAAAACAGTGTCGTGTAGTCGTCAGCACGACAGGAACATTTAGAAAGATAAAGGTCCAGTTTTACATACATGATCCCCATATGACTTCACTGAGTCAACATGTATTATGTTCTGTATGTGTTTGGTCTAGACGGTAGTTTATTCTGTTGAGTCCAGGTGAAAGGTCACCTCAGGATCATTCAGGAGAAAACTGTCATAAAACTACAGTCTGTACCCCGAAACAGCAGAGGAGGAAGAAGTACTCAAATAAGATACTTCAGTAAAAGTACCAATACAAAAGTGTATTCATAAATTGACTTAAGTAAAACTACAAATGTGTTAGCATCAAAATATACTTGAAGTACCAAAAGTACAAGTATGCAGAATAATCTATAATATAATATTGTATTATAAATATTGATGCATTAATGTGTTCAACACTTTAATGTTGCAGCTGGTAAAGGTGGAACTACTTTTAATGACTTTATATACTGCTGGTAGTTTAATTTATAATAATATATCAGCATTAATTAGTTAATTAGATTTTGTTTTAATATTTTGAATCTGTAAAGTTACTAAAGTTATTAAATAAATGTAGTGCAGTAAAAAGTACAATATTTGCCTCTGAGATGTAGAGGGGTAGAAGTATAAAGTAGCAGAGGATGGAAATACTCAAGTAAAGTACCTCAGAGTTGTATTTAAGTACTTGAATAAAATCTTTGATGATGAGGTGCCTTGCTCGAGAGCTGTCGAGCAGAAGAGGCAACAGGAAGTGTTTGCTCTGACTTTCAAACTAAAATGTTGTATTTGATTATCTTCCTGCAGGTGTGTATACCGGTGGTGTCCGTTCGGCTGGTGAAGAAACACAAGACGGCCGGCCTGGTGCCAAACGGCCTGGCTATCACCATGGATACCGCTCAGAAGGTACCAGACAGGACGATTACACACCGGAGACACCACAATATTACAACATTATTACACATATAAGACGGAGGCTCTACTTCCTGCTTTACTTTGACTTACGGATCATTTTTGTTGTATCAAAAGTCCTCAGTTCCAGCTCAGTGTTGCTTTTTATTCAAGCACAAACATGACTGGATGGATGAAAATAAAAATGAAATATAAAGTTTAAGGGTGGCGGCCAGCTTGTCTAAGGATCCTGCAGAGTTTAGGGTTTATCAAAATAAATTTAAGGATTTTTTAATACCACATAGAATGACATTTAATTAGGGCTGTCACAGCAAATTTGTTTTAACGCCACTAATTTCTTTAACACAACTTGTTATTTTTAGGTTGCAGCAGGTTCAGTTTTAAAGCTAGAGTGAAGATAGTGGTATCGAATGAAACTAAAAAACCTGATGAATCCATTGGTTTCAACCATGTCATACTAGCTGTCACAAAAGAGGCTCAATAACGCTCCAAACCTGTGCTAAATTCTGGCGAGGAAAAACTGTCATGGCCATTTTCAAAGGGGTCCCTTGACCTCTGACCTCCAGATATATGAATGAAAATGGGCTTTATGGGTAGAAGTCACTGACAGCTGTTGTTGCCTGTTGGGCTGCAGTTTGCCATGTTGTGATTTCAGCATATTTTTTATGCTAAATGCAGTACCTGTGAGGGTTTCTGGACAATATCTGTCATTGTTTTGTGTTGTTAATTGATTTCCAATAATAAATATATACATGCATTTGCATAAAGCATCATATTTTACACTCCCATGTTGATAAGAGTATTAAATACTTTACAAATCTCCCTTTAAGGTAAATTTTGAACAGATAAAAAAAAAAAGTGTGATTAATTTGCAATTAATCGCGATTAACTATTTTAATTGATTGACAGCCCTACATTTAATACATTCTTCACTGTCAAACCAGTCAAAGAATGACAAAAAACCTTAAGGGACAACCTACAATTATTTATTAAATACATTACACTACTTAATTAATTTATTAAGTTGACATGGACTCTGATAAGTGGCAGAAAATAATTGAATGGATTAACCAAGAAAAAATTTATTAATCACATTTTAGTTTAGAGGTGTAAAAAAATCTCCTGACAAAAGTTAGAACTAAAAAAATATTCAAAACCTTCTTTAACCATATTTAAAACCTTTAAGACCTTTTTTAATGGAACTGAATTTACGTGCACACAAAACGCTGTCAGACTCAGCTTTAAACTGTCAGACTGCAGTTTGAGGATGTTTAATCTGATAAATGAATGAGATGCAATGAGAGATATGAATGCTGGTTTTGGCGTGTTAGCACAGACATTAACTGGTGTATTAGCATGATAGAACAGTTTGTACCGTAACCTGTGTGTCTCTCTGCAGTACGTGTTTGTGTCCCTGCTGTCCAGAGACAGCGTCTACGACGTCCTCCGGAGGATCTGCACTCACCTGCAGGTCAGTGCATCAGACACACAGAAGACAATAATACCTGTTTATATCACAGAAAATATTCCATCCTGACTTCCTGTTTGTCTGTTTGTAGGTGAACGGGAAGAGTCTGAGTCTGAAGCAGTACCTGGAGGAGCCCAGCTCTCTATCCATGGTAACGTCACATTCACCTGTATTTATAGACAGTTTCTGTCCATTGTAACGTCACATTCAGCTGTATTTATAGACAGTTTCTGTCCATTGTAACGTCACATTCAGCTGTATTTATAGACAGTTTCTGTCCATTGTAACGTCACATTCAGCTGTATTTATAGACAGTTTCTGTCCATTGTAACGTCACATTCAGCTGTATTTATAGACAGTTTCTGTCTATGGTAACGTCACATTCAGCTGTATTTATAGACAGTTTCTGTCCATTGTAACGTCACATTCAGCTGTATTTATAGACATGCTGAATACAGAAAGAAGAGAAACACATCCCGTTAATGTGGGAGATATAAAAACCCATCAGAAGCAGAACTGAGTCTCCAGTGTGATGATGAAAGCTGATGTATTAGATATGAGTCACCAGTCAGTGAAAACAGGCTTAGCTGAATACCAGGATCTGTTGTTTTGGTCCTGTGGTGACCCTCGGTGACCCCATCATGCTCCCTGGATAAGAGGCTTTCCCCGTGCTGCCTTCAGGTTCTGGCTGAAATACTGTAAAGTGGAGTAGACAGCACATGATCGACCCAGAGGAAAAAGTTCTCAGTGATTTCCTAAAACAGCTGCTCTCCGTAGTTTTTTATCAAACAGGTGGAAATAGTGACTTTTCTGGGTACTATAGGGGAGATATCAGGCTAAATTCATTGCTGGTTTGAGTCTGAACATGAGATTTGATGTTGAAAGTTCATGAAGTCTTGACTGTCTGTTTTCTGTCCTCTCTCTGTCAGGACGAGTTTCCAGAGGTGTTGAAGTGGAGGAGGAAGCCCTCGCTCCCCGCCGTCTCCTCGTCCCTCCCAGACCTGCTGGGAAGCTCCTCCCCCGGCCTCGTTGCAGACACGCCCTTCATCACGCACACAGGTAGGCCCGCCCACCTGTCAATCAACAGTCACAGGAACCCCCCTCGAGTCAAAGAACGTATATTGATAAGAAGTGAAAGTCAATAGTTCGTTCCATCAGCGCCCAGCAGCAGAGCTACGCTTCTGCCAAGTTGATTTATATCCTCCGATTTACAGACATCTCTTTATACATCCATGGACACACACTCATTGGCGTTTTCAGTCCAAAATGGCATCAGTGCTGCCGCAGCGCTATCTGGTGGCTGTTGTCAAAAAAGCATCAGAGTTTCATGTCTTTGCTTCTAGACTCTTTGCCTGAGTTACAGACAGTGAGGTGCTGAGATGCCTAACATGCCGATTAAGCTGTTTTCTTGTGTCTGTGTGCAGACAGCAGTCTGGAAACAGAGAGATCCGAGATCAGAAAGATCCTGCTGACAGAACCAGTACCTGAACTGGGTCACGTGGAGTACCAGCTGCTGAAACTCTCCATCCTGCTGTGAGTACCACAGTACACAGAAAGTACAACAAAATACCCAGAAAACACATTCACAATCCTCCAGAAACAAAAATCTGAAAAATAGTTAATAAAACTACAGACACCCCAGAGTGTTTTTTCCCTAAATCTTGTGGACTCAATAACTTAAATATGCAGTTTATTGTGTTCAGGAGCTCTATTAAAAAATACCTCAAATACATAAATTTATCACCCAAAAACATCCAGGATTTGACTAAAAACACATACAAATGATAGAAATGGCACTAAAAACCTCCAAAACCTTCAGAATACACAGAGAACAACAGTGGGTGTGTAAATATTACTAATCAGTATTAGTAGTTTTAGTAAATCTCAGGTGTGTTTAGAATCTTCTGTATTTTCCAGTTTTGTCTCAGAACTGTGAACTATATTTTATTGTTGGTCTGTGTTGCCACCTGCTGGTTGAAAATCTTTCACATGGCCACATGCAATATATAACATGACATGAAATGTATCATATTTTAATCATCCATGGTTCATTTCAATACTTTCACTTTCAATAGCTCTTATTTAAAACACTACTCGGCTACTGCGTCCAACTGCAACCCCCCTAACAAGCATCTGTCAGCTTAGGAATTACAATTTTTAGAAAGCTACTGGTTGTCGTGGTAACTGGAGGCACCTCGCGATAGTTGCAGGAATTACGTTCTGTCATCAGCGCTGATGCTACTAGCCTGAGGTCCTGAATCATATGCTCGCTCCCTAAGCAGGCACTCAGTCATGAAAGCTTTGAGAACCCTGATATATGTCACAAAAAGTGTACTAATCAAACTGTATTATGACTGATGACATACTATACTATGACTTTTTATGACATGTTATACTGTGATGTTTTTAGAAAGTTTTTCAACATGCTATACTATCACTTTTTATCTTTGTACAATACTCTTCTTTTTTCCCCATGACATTTTTCGACATAAGTTTTTTTTTCATGACTTTTTAGGACAAACTATACTATGACTTTATTATGATTTTTTTTACATATTATACAATGAATGTTTTTATCACATGCTATACTAAGACTTTTTTTCATGATATTTTTCAAACTTTTTCGACATACTATACTGTTACTTTTCGTGAAATTTTTCGACATATTATACTATGACTTTTTTCCTTTAAATTTTTCAACATATTATAGACTTTTTTTCCATGAAATTTTGTGACATACTATACTATGACTTTTTTTCCATGAAATTATTCGACATAGTATACTATTACTTTTTTTGGTGAAATTTTTCGAACTTTTTCGACATACTATACTATGACTTTTTATGACATTTTTTTACATACTATACAATGAATTTTTTTATGACATGCTATACTAAGACTTTTTTTTCATGACATTTTTCAACATACTAAATTATAAATTTTTTTGGTGACATTTTCCGACATACTATACTAAGACTTTTTTCATCAAATCTTTCGACATACTATTATGTATTATTACTAGTGAGCATGTTTATTGATTGAAGGGTGTACATGTGATCTGTGATATATGTTCTCCTATATGTCCCTCAGTGTCTTCCTGTTGGTCCTGTCGTCCTGCTATCTCGCCTTCAGAGTTTGTCGTCTGGAGCAGCAGCTGAGCTTCCTGAGCAGCCAGCCCACGCTGAGAGAGAGGTACACACATAAATATACAATCCCCTCGAAAACTATTGGAACAGCGAGGCCAATTCTTTTATTTTGCTATACACTGAAAACTTCCCTTTCCCGGGTTAATGTGGCCCGGGAAAGGGAAGTTTGGGGTCCCCTGCTGGAGCTGTTGCCCCCGCGACCCGATCCCGGATAAGCGGTTGAAGATGGATGGATGGATGAAAACATTTGGGATCGACATCAAAAGATGAATATGAGACAAGAGATCAGTATTTCAGCTTCTATTTTCAGGTATGTACATCTAGATCTGTTAACATAGAAGATAGCACCTTTTGTTTGAACCCACCCATTTTTCAAGTGAGCAAGTTTATTGGAACAAGTGACTGACGGGTGTTTTTTGTTGCCCAGGTGTGTCCGATTACATTGATCATTCAAACAATAAATAGCGCTGAATGTCTACTCTCAGTTTCAGCTTTGGGTTTTGCCTGTGCAGACTGCAGTTATAGTTAAAAAGGTGTAACCAACATGAAGACCAGAGAGCTGTTTATGGGAGAAAAGCAAGCAATTTAGAAGCAGAGAGAAGATGGAAAATCAATCGGAGCCACTGCGGTGAAAACCTGGCAAAGCATCACAAAAGAAGAGTGCAAAAGTTTGGTGATGTCAATGGGTCGCAGGCTTGATGCAGTTATTGCAAGCAAAGGATTTGCAACTAAATATTAAGTATTATTCACTTTAATCTATTTTAAGTCTACCTGTTCCTATACTTTTGATCACCTAAAAATGTGGTGCTTCATTACAAACGATATAATTGGAGCACAACCTCATCGCCCCCCTTTTTAAAAATGGGAACCACCACCCCGGTCTTTGTACTTCAGGAAATTAATTAACTGGACCATTTAAACCCACAAACCTCCAGTGCATCAAATAAAAGATTAAACATGCTTACTCTTTGTTCCTCTTTTTCCAGGTGTGGCGAGGTGCCCTGCTGGCTGGCCAATTAGAGGACAGGAACCTGACACTGAAGCCAATCAGGGAGTTAAGAAGAAACTTGCACTTACATAGACTTCCCATCAGGGGGCGGCGGTGAGCGGAGACAGCTCTCAGGAGGACTGTAGCAGCCGTCAGCAGCTAAACTCTGAGCCCGCCACGACCTGGTTACCATAGAGACGTCACAATAGACAACAGAAACAGTAGACTGACCTTTGACCTCTGAGGATGAGGTGATGGGGTGGACACGCAGAGGGCACGTAGAGGTCAGGAGGCTGGAGGGACGACGATATGCTGTAACATAACAGATGTAGATTAATGTGAAGCAGACTGAAAACAGTGTGTGTGTTTGTTTGTGTGTGTGTGTGTGCGCGCATGTGTGTGTGTGTGTGTACATAGACTTAACGGTATTAGGTGTCAAACAATCAGCCAACTAACGCACAGTACATCCACCGCGTACCTGCTACGGCTAAAGTGCGTATATTCCTGTACTTTGGCGAGAAACATACTACGCTTCAGTTGAAGAAGATATCTAGGCTTGCGTATAGACCCTTTTAGTGTCAACGTCATGATGACATCACGGTGTTAGCTGGAGGCTAAACAAAGGAAAGACTGGAGGCTAACACTAGCAGTGGGCTAAAGTTACACATCTAAAATGACATCTTGCTGTGTTGTTGGGTGCCAGAATCCAGATATCACAAACATTTGAGATGACAAACTGTGATTCGAGGCTCTAGCGAGCTACAATATCGGAGAAGCGTTTCAGAGATGGAGAGTAAATGTTGCTAATATTTAGCCTTCTGCTAACCGCAGCCGTGAGCCATTGGCTGAGGTTAGCAGAAGGCTAAACTATTAGCAACCCTTTCTCTCCATCTCTGAAACGCTTCGCCGTTGGTGGTCCCATTGGTTAATGTTCACTTTCTCAGCCAACACTTGTGATCCTGAAGAGTGAGTGACAGGACATATTGAGAGAAACTAGTATTTTCTTCAGCCATTGTTAAAAAAACAAGCCAACAATACTTGCTAGCCAGCGTTAACTAACATGTTGGGAGAATTATTTTGCCTCCACTAAATTCCTCATCATGGTTACTAACAGAAAAGAGGGCTATATGCACGCGTAGTTATCTATCAGGTGTAATGTGTTGATATAACATGAAGTGACATGTACAGGCAGGTGTGGCGTATGTTGCACTAAACGCCTATGGTATGTCACATGTGTAACGCCTGTGTGAATGGTCAGTGTTCAGAGGTTTGGTCAGATCGTTTGACACCTCATAAATGGATCCACATCTACTGACACTCTGACCGTGAGGTCTGTTAGTAGTTCAGGTTAAACATGTTTTCATATGGACACTGTTGGATGTGATGAAACCGTAGTTAGAGTTGGGAGAAGCTGCAGGTTTCTCTCATTCTGTGTTCACGTTACAGATGTTTGTACAAGTTTTACATGAATTCAGCAGGAGATTTATATCTGATGGTCACAACGTAACTCAGTGTCATTAAATCATCCAGGAGACTCCCGTCTCTGTTATGTTGAGAAACATTTAAAGTTGCATTCACACCAAGAGAGAAGCAAATTTTCGCCTCGATTTACTCTCGCGAGTTGGGCCGCCGGTATCATTTGTGTTCATTCACACTAGATGCTTGTCTCCATAGATACCAACAACTTTTCTTTCCCCCATTTCCTCCATCAACCATGGAAGAAATAACCTCTGTTGCTGCTTTGTATATGTTGGTGAAGTCCCAGATATGTAAGAAAACCAAACACCGTCGTGTCTGGGATCATAACATCACCCGGCGGAAAGCTGTATTCACATACAGTGCCATTGCACTGACTGTATCTACCAGCCACACGTCACTACTGCGGTATGAACCCAAAATAAACAGATTGTGCAGTGATTTAACTGCAATAAACAGATCAAATATACAGATAAAAAATGATGCTGAAATAACTACATAATAATGTTGATTTGTAAAAAGTCTGAATTCATGCTTTGTCAGGTCTGTTACCAAGACGACAATCAAACAACTTCTAAAATGCTTGTTTTCTGAATGGAGTTTGGATGGATCAGTGCCAGGCTATGCAGCTGCTCCATCAACACTCAACATAAAGTCATCTAGGCATAAATACGGCAGCGACGTTGTAAACGGATCAAAAGGATGCCGAAATAACTACATAATGCCAATTTGTAGTTAGTCTGAATTCATACTTTGTCAGGTCTGTCCGCAAGACGACAAATAACTTTTAAAATGCTTGTTTTTTGAATGAAGTTTGGATCACACTGCGCAAAAAGTTTGCTTCTCTCTTGGTGTTAATGCGCCATAAGTTGTTAACTAAAGAGACGTTGGTGGAACCTGCAGCTCCGCCCAGCTCTCCGCACTCTAGTGGTTTATGTTTCCTGCCATTTTCATTCATATCTCAACTGACTCAGACTTTTTTTATATCTACAAAGTGCCAGAATTCAGAATATCATCTGTAAAAACACTAAATAATCTAAAGGTTTTAAATGGAGTCTAACTGCTGCCTTAAAGTGTCGATGTATCCTTAGATATCGTCTTTAATAACATTTCATGTGGAGAAGCCACTTCCTCCTCAAGGTTGAATGTTACTGAGTAAATCTATCACTTCCCTTAAATGTGAACTTTCTGCACCTTTTAGTTTGTTTTTAAAGAAATAAATTCTCAGTGCCAAATCTGTGAAGTAAAGTGTTTGTATGAGGAGAATGTTGATAACTTACCAGAGCTGGACTCCTGAGTAGAAAACCAGCTTCAGCTCTGCCTGTTAGAGAAAACACACAGTGAGATGTTAGTACCCAACACAGGGTCGGCTGATCATGAAGTTAAGAGTTTATATTTGATGCACTTACAGGAAAAGAAGGAGGTCAAGTCCAGGAGGTTTGAGCAGGAGAATGATGATGATGATGATGATGATGATGCTGTTGAATGTTTTAACTCATTTTGTAGTTTTGGCTGTAACACAAGATTCATCAATAAACACATTTACATCTCCTGACTGATCTTTAATTACAGCATCAACTCATCATTACTTTAGTTATTGAGAAATGTCACTCAAACAGGAAGAAATAGTGACTTTGCTGGGGACTATTTTCAGCGGCGGATTAATCCACATTTGGTGTTCAGTTTTAATACTTAAACTACATTTTCCTGATTATACTGACATACTTTTACTGAAGTAACATCTTCAATGCATGACTTTTACTTGTAACAGTATTTTTACAGTATGGTATTAGTACTTTTACTGCAGTATCAATGCAGGACTTCTACTTGTAACAGAGTATTTTTACAGTGTAGTTATAGTACTTTTACATGTAACAGTATATTTACAGTGTAGTAACAGTACTTCTACTGTAGTATCAATGCAGGACTTTTACTTGTAACAGACTATTTTTACAGTGTAGTTATATACAAAAATATGAAAATAATTGTGGCATTAAACTAATCTGATAAATCTACGATGAGCATTAAAGAAATTATAAAATGTGTTTATCATGAAACGACTCTTTGACCAAAACGTATGTTTTCAGTATGAAACACGGACCAGCAGAAGACTTCAGAGGTTTGTTCCTGGAAGATAAAAGTAAAGTTTACATTTCACATTAAACTGCGACGTGTTTCTGCAGATAAACGACTCTTTACCTTCTCTCTGCTGGTTGCTGATCTGTAAACTAAACTCCATCCAGCTGTGGAGCTGAAAGTTTCTCTGGAAACACACAGAAAGCAGTAAAATAACACACTACAGTCACTTCTCTGACTCACCACATGAGGGCGCTACAGCAGCTGTTTTAAATGTCACTGTCCAGCAGTCATGTTTAGTCATTTTAGTCTTATACAACTAATAAAATTACACAAAAAATTAATAAAAACAGAAATAAGACTTTTGAAGTGGTGACAAACCAAAGCAAGTTTATACTGACTGAAAAGGAGCTGACTTATTACACCTTGACTTTATTTATTTATATTTATATTTATTGATATAGCTCCTTTCTAGTCTTCCAACCCCTCAAAGCGCTTCACACTACATGTCAGCATTCACACACACATTCACACACTGATGACAGAGGCTGCCATGCAAGGAGCCAACCTGCCCATCAGTATCTAATCTAAATACTCATTCACACACCGATGGTTCAGCCTTCAGGAGCAGTATCTTGCTCAAGGACACTTCAACATGTGGACGGTTGGAGCCGGGGATCGAACCTTCTGAGTGGTGGGAGACCCGCTCTACCGCTGAGCCACAGCCACTCAATAAATGATGCTGTCATGTTAATAAGGACCAACATCTGTGAGGAACGTTTCCAGCACCTGGTTGAATCTACGCCACCAAGAATTAAAGCAGGTCTGAAGGCTGAAGGGGGGTCCAACCCGCTACTAGTGAGGTGTACCTAATAAAGTGGCCACAGCACCACCACCTCCACATCACTACCAACAAACTAGTAACAACTACACCGTCACATCTCTGCTGCCTACGGGACTGAAGAAAACACCGTTTAAATTTAATTAAACTTTATTAATCATTAACAATCCTAAAAGACAAACTTATTTACACGACCTGGTTCTGCCCACCGGATCAGTCCAAACCTGAAGACACAAAGCCTGATCCTGGATCAGCGCCTCTATACTGTTTCCTGTCATGTTATATTACTTCCTGTCCTTTTCTTTTACTGTCTATTCACTTCCTGTCTTCTTCTGTCGCACTGCGTCCTATTTCTTGTTCTATCCTTCCTGTTTTCTGGGTTCTGTTTCATCCTCTCTGGATGTTTTCCGTTGTTTTCCTCGTTTTGTTTCCTCTCCTCCCGTCCTGATTTCTTGTCCCATCATGTCTCATTATGTCTCCTGTAGTTTACTGGCTGATCCGCTTGTGTTTTAATTCCCATAATGTCCTGTTATTTCCTGTCCCCGTCCTCTTGTTTCCTCCGTATGGTCCCTCATTAGCCCCTCCGGCTAGCTGCGAGACTCTGCCATGTCCGGTTGGCTGGAAAACGTCCTGGAACTCATCGGCCCGCTACCCACCACAAACCCGACGCCTCCCTCGCCTAGTCCCTCCACCCCGTTGTCCTCCTCCGTCCCCGTCTCCGTCCCAGCATGCATCCTGCCCGACGCAGACAGCAGCCGGACGTCAGAGTGCGCGTTGGCCACCGTGTGGCGCCGCACTCCGCCGGACTTCTCCAGGTAGGCCTCGCCCTCCTGCTCCACCAGCGGGGCCAGCGACGACGAGTCGGAGGAGTTGTGATGATGAGTGACGGTGATCTCTGGCTGGTCGCCGAGCAACGACCCCGACGACCGCAGATGGCAAGGCTCTGGAGGAGGAGACAGGAAACGGTTGTGAGTGAGCAGACACGAAAAACGCCCGTCAACCTTTTGAGAAAAAATTTACGAGATTAAAGTCGTAAATTTACGAGAAGAAAGGTCAAATCAGTAAATTGATTTCTTCTGAATTCAAATTCACAGTGTCTGGATGCTGATGATAATAATCGGGGTTTTAATCAATAGCATTTCCTTATTGATAAATCTGATTGCATAGTATAATCTGATGAGATCATCCAGGCAGCCAGCATACACGGCAAGCGGCGGAGTGCGTGGTGTGATGAATATATGAATATATATATTATTATTATTATTATTATATATTCAAGTTTGATGCCAACAAAAATATATGGAGGTTCCAACTCTTCACAGTTTCCACATTAACTTCATGTCACTTTAAACAAGTTTAAACTCTTTCATTAGTTCTGACGAAGGAATTAAATCTTGTGTGTTAATCTGGATTAACTCCAGTTTGAAATATTGATATTATGAGCGTTATATAACAGTAGCAGAGTATTGTTGAAGTGGCCTCCTGCAGGAACACCTCGCTGCTAGACAGTTTCTAGACCCAGCAGGGATTAGGACGATAATCTCATCAGCCTTGGTGAAGTGGTGAGTTTACAGCTGAGACATAAGAAAAAGCTACTGCACTTCATCGACTCCACACAGTCTGAGATGTAAAACGGCAGCAGATTTCTGTTAGCATCTGTTAGCCACGCTGCTAAACGTCAGTGATATACCAGAAAATAAATAAAGTAAAAGAAACATTTGTTTTTCCCTAAAATATTTAGCTATTAATTCATGTTTTGTTGACTTTGTTAATCAAGCACAAAGCACGGAGTGTGATTTTGTTTTTGTATTAACTTGGTCAAGACATGATTTTAAATGGTTTCCCCCAATTATTTCTACTTTATTTACAAGTTTTTGCTGCTTTTTCCTTTTAAGAATTTACTTTTTAAATGACGAATGGCAAGAAATATTACTAAACTAAAATTTTTCAAATCTGTTTTGAACAAAGAAACAAAGAAAAAAACAAATATACAACAATATAATATAATGATATTATTATTGTTGTATTGTTGCATTAAATAATACAACAATATACAACAAAAAATAAATATATTACACGTCTACTTACTTAAGAAATCAATAATTTGACACAAAAACATTCCGCCAGAGTCCGACATCAGAACTGCGCCCATATTAACGGTCTGCTATAAAGAAATAACAGACCAATAACCAAATAATTAACCAATCAAAATCAAGTATTTAATTAATTTAACTGTGTAATAAGATAATATAACTAAAATACTGTATGTCCAAACAGACCAGTTTGCAACATTTGAACTGTAAAGCTTCCACAACACCAGATTACCGATATCATATTTTATCATCCTGATCTACGACATATATGAAAACAAATGCAAGAAAACTCAATAATGTGAGACCTTTACATCTCTCGTTTGTACTTACTTACTCTGAATTACATCTGTGCTTTAGCTCTTTATGTCCACAATCCATAATCATCTATACGTCTAAAACTGTTCATTAAAACGCTCTTATTAAGATGTGAGTATTTTTTCATGATACCTCAGTTGCACTGCGCTCACACTATAGAGATGAAAACAGCTGTTGTGTCAGGTGTGTTACAGTAGCACTAACACCTGTAGTTGTAGTACAGTAGAGCTCAGACTGAAACAGACTGTGTGTTTGTGACCTTCTTACTTCACAAAGAACCGTACGGCCGACCGGCTGGAATGAAACCACAGCAGCAGATTAAGCAGCTCACCTCCCTGCTGAGAGGATTTAAACAGCATATTACTACAGAGCCACGCCCCCTGACCTCTGACCTCTGACCCCTGACTGGATCTGAGCATCAATGCTTTTACAAGATGACTTTGTGCGACTGATTTTAGACAATTTATGTGCCTGTTTGTTTCATCGTGCTTCAGGTAGGAACTGAAGAACATGATGATGTCTCTGTGTATTTTATGTTATTATCATAGACTGTATACAGTATAAGAAGTGGACGTAGTCATGGTGACGTCACCCATTGGTTTGTGGACTGACATTCTGAAGCCTCGAGTTCGGCATTTTGGTCGTCGTCACCTTGGCTTTTTTTGGCCTGTGCCATCTTGTTTTTTTGGAACCAGAAGTGACACGAGAGGGTGGAGCTAAGTACAACTAAACGCTGAATAAGACATTTTTTGGCGACCAAAAATGTTACAATTACGCCGTGGTAGCGACCTGTCAATCACAAGGTAGCCCCGTCCTAAAGCATCCCCTGCTTTATGGTCTAATTGACTCTAAATAGGACCATAATTTACTAAATGAAAATCATGCTGTATTGAAGAAGACTTGAAACTAGCGATTGGGACCATAAACTCATGTTTACAATGTTTACTGAGGTAATAAATCAAGTGAGATGTAGCCTCATTTTCTCATAGACTTCCTGGTTATTATGAAGCAGCTGTGTGCAGCGTTCAGGAGAACTCTGACATGTGACGTCTACATTTAAGTGTCAAATGATGACATTTCCCACAAGCATTTGAATGCACCATCAGAGAATACAGTCTGTGCACTGATATGTCAAATATTTATTTAAGAATATGCACCGTGAAAGAAAAATATTTAACTGCAACTAAAGTTAATTGGATCAATATTGATTCAGCAGTGATCGGTAGTACTCACCCAACAGGAGCTGGTTTCTGTTGTGAAGGACGTTGCTGAGATACGGAGACACGACGATCTCCACCAGACGCTCCAACTGGTAATACTCCAAACTGGGAGCTCCGGACTCGTGGATACCCTGACAGAGTAGATGTACACAGAGGAAGTATTTGTTTTGCCTATTATGTCTCAATTATTAAAGACTGAAGAAAGAAAGAAAGTGCTGTCTTGGCTATCATTAGCAGCCGCCGTGTATGGTGAAGACGCTGCTACTTATATCCCTGAGAACTCAGTAGGCCGACTATGTTTGCTACGGTGAAGATCTGTGTCACTGGTCCATGATTTTGTGAATGTATTCTACAGCACCTTTAATATTTGTGTCGTTGTATTGCTCTTCTCTATGCGGACATAAATAAATAGTTTAAATGTGTGTGTGTTTACCTGCAGCACCAGCAGCATCTGTGTGACAGCTGGAGGGACGGCGGCTGCAGTTCTCAGAGTTTCCTCCAGGTGGAGCTTCAACAGCACCAGTTCTCTGAAGGCCAACAGGGCCATCTGCCTCACCGTCAGTTCCTGACCCTGAACAAACACACACAACAAGTTAATCCACTGACCTCTCCACTTAAATTATCCCAGATTATTTAAAGTTACACTCAATAAGATCTCCGTTTTGTTCTCTTTGGCGGTGCGTGTGACGATAAGCCGTACTTGCAGGTGTGTTTTTGGATCTCACTTCCCAGAGATCCAAACAGTGTCACCTGTGTGACGTTTTTTTTTTGTTTCATCGTCTGTAGTCATCGCCGTTTCCTTTGTTTGTCCAGCCATAGTAACCGTTTACTCGCAACGCTAGCAGAGATAGGAAAAAACAGCACGCCGCTTCACAGACAGGTGTGTTGAAGAGTGTGATGAGTTAGCTCCGCCTACCCTCTCTGCCGGACCAATCACTGCTGGCGGATGGAAAACACGTCACTAACTGTGAACCGCTTGTGATTTTCCCCAGGAATGTCTCCACAGTGGGCCACAGACTCAATCACTACAGAGCGCTGCAGGGATGACGTATTTCTGTTGTCCAACAGGAATCACGTTACCGCAATACGATAACGTTTCCTGTCCGTGACAGAGTTAGCATGCAGCTTTAGCCGTGATGTCTAGCTCTGCTTTTCCTGCAATGTGTGAAACCCAAAGTGTTTCCATACTTTACTGTTTGTGTAGTGTTTACCCCTTTGGATTTAAAATGGGAGGGTGCAGGTCGTATCCACGCTGACCCTCCGCTGTTTGTCGTCTCGGCCGGCTGCGGTTTATTTTGGTTGAAGGATACAGAACGGATATGACGTCATGTTACTCAGACTACAACAATAGCATTAAAAAATCCATTTCAAAATCGTAAAAAAAAAATCGCGATACTTAGGTGAAACTCTTTTCCCCCCCCCACCTCTAATCAGCGTGCTAACATGCCCACAATGACGATGTGTGCGTTGTACCTGGACAGGGTAGAAGATGGCCTGCAGGGTCGGGAGGATCTCCGTGAAGAATCTGTCCCACATGTCGGCGAGGACCGCGAGCTGGTCGTCACCTACGGGGACACACACACACGCACACACACACAGCCGGTTACCATGGAAACACATGTCCACCAACATCCCGAGGAGGAAATTATCTTGTTAAAACGTCAACTTAATGTTTCTGTTGTTCAGCAGTCTGTAGACACAAACAGGCCAACACGATCTAACACGGTGTGTTATTACGTTAAAAATGAACCTTATCGATTCCTGGATCACAGCAGATTTAATACAGCAAGGAATCATGGGTAATATGTGAAGTGACTACATGTAACAAGGAGCTGCTGTCTGACATCTGATCACATCCCTTTACATACAGTACATCAAGTCAGCTCTTCAAGCACATGTTAACTTTAATTCAGACAGAAAGATTTTGATTCCTATTTAAAGACAAAGTTGCAGTGATGAAGGAAACCAGTCACAGTCACACAAATGAGAGAGCCTGAGAGCCTCCCGTTCAGAGTTCAAACTCAGAAACCAGAAACCAGTCTCACCGGAGTGAAGGAGGACCTGATCCAGGATTTCAGACAGACCTCGAGTCAGCAGCTGGTTCTGAAACACACACAGTTTATACATTAACTTAAATAAATAAAAAAAAACATTAAGATCATTCAGAGAGAGCCCGATCAATACATCTTTAATTTATCACATGTATCAGTGTATATCCTACCCTCATTGAGGTGGACGAAATAATAGAAACACCGGTTTGTCTTGTTGCAAAACTCATTTTGGCCACAAGAGGCTGAAGTGCGCCACTACCTCTTGTTCTAAATACGATTAAAGCATTCAAGATTTCTTCAAGGTGAGTTTTAAGCTCTCCATGCACTCTAAACACACAGTACATACTGTATATTGTTCTGTAAATTAAAACTTGTGTAAGTAAACATGAATGCTTTTAGTTGTATTTAGAACAAGAGGTAGTGGTGCACTTCAGCCTCTTGTGGCCTAAATTAGTTTTACAACAACAAATACAAAAAGAAATAAAACAATCTGCCAAACATTTATTTTCTTAGAAAAATTATCCTGGTGAAATCTTTTTTTTCCACCTGTTTTTAAGTCTCACGTGCCTCTCAGGTCTTCCGTAAATAAAAATATAAATCCTGCACTTACATTAGTTGTCAAAAAACAAATTACAACCCCTTTTTGTCCCCTCATTCATGTTGCTGTTGACAGGCAGGACCACTGATCAATAATGTCCATAAGCAGAAGAAGCTGATCGGTTATTGATACCCGATCCCCATAACACATTCAGGCGTAGCAACGTCTGTACTTGTGAAGTCTTCTGTACTTGTGAAGTTTAACAGTCTTATTGTTCTTATTATTATGTTTCTATCATTTTTATTTCTCGTGTGTATTAGTATCAACGTATTTGTTGAACTGTGTTATCATCAGTCATCTGTAAAACCCTTTAAGCTGCACCGACCTGTAAGAAAGGTGTTGGATAAACACATTAATCCTCCACTTGAACAGGAGTTACAGTCAACTTTAATGTTCATTTTTAAAATCTGCAGAGTCACTGCTGTACCGTCACTGCTCCATTTAAACTAAACAGGAAAAGATGTATCATGTGACCTTAAGGGAAGACAAGGTCACCGTCTCAGTGACATTTTATCACATTTTATCTGGATGTCAAAGTTCAAACGAGCGTTTTCCAGAGGTCAGATCAGTGAGGACGCTGAGCTTTTGGACAGGAAGGACACGTCGTCTCTGAGACGAGCGTTGAGATTACAGACGGGTCTGACAGGAAGTGGACGTCTGTCATCTCCATCTGCTGATCCACACCTCACCATCTGCAGGCCGGCCGGTTAATAAAAGGATCAGGAGCCACTTGGCCGTTCCCTGACTGCAGAAATCAGCTTAGTCTGAATCACACGGAGCCGCTGCTTTATATCGGGACTAGGGCTGTCAATCGATTCAAATATTTAATCGTTGATTAATCTCACATTTTTTATCTGTTCAAAATGTACCTTAAAAGGGAGATTTGTCAAGTATTTAATACTCTTATCAACATGGGAGTGGAAAAATATTCTGCTTTATGCCAATGTATGTATATATTTATTATTGGAAATCAATTAACAACACAACACAATAACAAATATTGTCCAGAAACCCTCACAGGTACTGCATTTAGCATAAAAAATATGCTCAAATCCTAACATGGCAAACTGCAGCCCAACAGGCAACAACAGCTGTCAGTGTGTCAGTGTGCTGACTAGACTGTGACTTGCCCCCAACTGCATGTGATTATCATAACGTGGGCATGTCTGTGTCCCTCACAGGTACTGCATTTAGCATAAAAAATATGCACAAATCATAACATGGCAAACTTTGTAACTTGCACACTGTACTAATGTTTGTAGTATTTTATTCTATGTTTATATTTTAGATTTTGTATGTTAGTTGTAGTAGTCAGGTATACCTATAGTATATTCTAATATTCTTTTGATTGTTTATTCTATGGATATATTTCTCTAGTGTTGATATGTGCATTTTGTTTACTGTTCCTGTGCATTGCTTAGATGACCTGCTGCTGTAACACAATCATTTCCCAGTTTGGGATTAATAAAGTACATCTCTCTATCTAATTCAGTTCAATAGATATTACTATAAGTGGCCCATATGACAAGTACGTTTATGTATTTGGTTGGTATGAATTTTCTCAGAAAGCACTTCCCTCTTAGTGTTCAAGAAAGAAGAACATCATTGATGTGGTTTAGACTCATTATTTATATATCATTTATAACAACATCTAGACTGTTGTGTTCTGCTAACGTGAGTCAGGAAGGTTACAGACTGGACTACAGACTGGAGAGAAAGAGTGGAGGATTAGTAGTATTTAAATCGGATCATGTGTGTAAATAGTAGGAGAGTTTTAACCCTGTTGGAGTCAGTTAAAGGGCTTCCACAAAAAGCTGTAGAGAATATTGTAATTTTATTGAAAATTAGTAAAAGAAGAGTAAACAGGGTTCACATTTTTAAAGAAATATTATTCCAGGACATTTTCAGAGACAAAAACACATCCAGATATATTTCAGTAAAATGGACCCAGACATTGTGAACTTAAACTTCTTAAACTTCTGAAAACATGAACAGAGATGTCACTTTATATTTGTTAACAATAAGACAGTAATCCAGATAAGAAGCTCCAGATTTCTCTAAATTAAACTTGGATTTAAAGCTGCACCTGTCAACATTTCGACATAAAGAATGAAAAGACTTTTTAAGAGATTCCTTTCTGTAGTGGGATCATTTCACACACAAATACCAGATTATTGATTTTCACATCAGCCTACAAACATCCAGTCTCACCAGACTCTGATGATTAAACTGCACCAAACAGATACAGGAAGTGAGGCGACCACATCGACACCAGCTAATGTTTCCTCTGATTGTTGAAAACTTCTACATGAACTCAGTCCCACTGTCAGGTTTCTATAATATAAACAGGAAGTAAAGCGTGAACATACCTGGAAGTATTCTGTGATGAAGGAGCCCATCTCAGTTTTAAGGAGCCACCTGTAAACATACAAGAAGAGTTCATGACGGCCGCCATGTTTCACATCTGGAGCTGATTATTAAGATCTGATTAAGCTAATAACGTTCATATGACTCTAATCTACAGAAACAGAAACTGAGCACACTGTACTTGGTCTGGTATTAAAGTGTGATGTTGGAGTATTTCTATTTCCTGCTACTTTATACTTCTACTCCACTACATCTCAGAGGAACCTTTTACTTTTTACACTACATTTATCTGACAGATTTAGTTATTTTACAAATGAAGATTTTACAAACAAAACGGGATCAATTTATAAAATATGACAGAGCTATAAATTAAACTTATAAAGTATATAAAGCAGTTCAAATGTGCTCCACCTCCACCAGCTGTAACATTAAAATGATGCTTACGTGTTAAAGCATCAGTAATAATATAATAAATATATTAACTCTCTGACAGGGGCCGCTCTGCCCAACAAGTACTTTTACTTTAATACTTAAGTACATTTTGCTGTTAATACTTAAATCTTGAATGCAGGACTTTCACTTGAGTATTTTTTACAAAGTGGAATTTATACTTTTACTGATATAAAAAGATGCAAGTACTGCTTCCTCCACTGCCTAGAGATGAAAAAAGTCTCATCTTATATTATCTGATGTACTAGTAAAAAAAGAGGGCTACAGCACTGGGGTACAGGCATTATCATGACTACTACTACTTTCAAAAACTTGCTTCAACAGGTGATAATCATTAATTCAGAGTTTTCTAAACTCCTCTCTTTGTACATCAGAGAAGAGGAGTCACATGAAAACATGAAACATGATGATGAGACCTGATGATCATCAGCTTCTATTGTCTGTTCATTAAAGAGAAAAAGAAGAAGACTTCGTCACCTGATGCTCTCGTTGAGCGTGAACAGCTCGTTAGTCTGCAGCACTCCACCCTGGAACACCTTGATCACAGCTGATTGGACGCTGAGGACACATAAACAAACACAGGTCAGAGGTCAGAGGTCAACAGGTGGTGTGTCAAATGAACTACACGTCCTGACAGGGAGACTTCTCATCTCTGAAGCACAGAAATTATATTATTATTATTAATGCATTCATATTATTAACATTATTACTAATACATTAAAATTATTAACATTATTACTGCGTGCATGCGTTGGTCCTGGTATGTGACTCAGCTGGTTGACAGGAAGTGGCCCGGCTGCCACCTCCACTTCCTACTAAACATCCTGGGAAGAAGAGCAGGAAACAGGCCGGAGAGTTTCTAATGCCAGAGCTGAAATAACCTCCGCACACTGAGACCCGGATGTACCGGGGTCTATCTGGGGTCTATCTAGGAGTATCTGGGCCCTTCATGTCCCAACATAATGTTAGACCCTCTCATGTCATCACTAACGGTCACTATTTATGATATATGAACTCCAGCGGCAGCCTCGACTAATAACGGTCTGATGATCAGCGGTGGAAGAAGTACAACCAGTAGTGATACCACAATGTAGAAATACTCCATTACAAGTAAAAGTCAGGGATTCAAATTTGTACTTATTTAAAAGTGCAAAAGTATTAGCAGACATTTAAAGTCATCTCCTTGGACTTTGAGAAACTGGGATGGACATTTGTCACTATTTTCTGACACTTTAGACTTCTCGATTAGTCTGGAAAATAATCGGCAGACAAGGAAAATAATCTTTAGTTTCAGCTCTAATTAGCATCAAAATACACTTAAAGTACCAAAATTAAAAGTATGCAGAATAATATATTTAAATTACACAGCTTTGTTTAATACTCGATTCTGATTGGTTAATCATGGCGTTCTTCGGTCTGTTATTTCTTTATAGCAGACTGTTGCTATGTATAACAGTGCGTTGCTACGTATAGCAGGCCGTTGCTACGTATAACAGACTGTTGCTATGTATAACAGACTGTTGCTATGGGCGCAGTTCTGATGTCAGACTCTGGCGGACCGTTTTTGTGTGAAATTATTGATTTCTTCAGTAAGTAGCCGTGTAATAAGCGGGATAATGTACAGCTAGCGGGTCATTATTGTGAAATAAACCCCTTCAGGGCGATGTGAGACCCCTCAGTGAAGTGCGGCATCTCCCTGTCGGGGTTTCTTTCACAACAATGACCGGTTCACTGTGCATTATCCCGCTTATTACATCACCTTAATGTTGCAGCTAATTTTATCTACTTTATCTGCTGGGTAGTTTGTGAATTGCCCCCAGGGATCAATAGTTTTATCTTACGCCGAATAGAAGAATGGTTTCAGAAAGTTATATATACAGTAAACATATATATACAGGACTTTTACTTGTAACAGAGTATTTTTACAGTGACCTTGCGCTACTTTTACTGTCCTTAAGTGTAAGTTATGAGTACTTCCACTTAAGTACCACTGACAACATTTTATTGATGTTGGATTCTCTCTCCTTCTTCAGATATTCTTCCTTCCTGGATTAACAGCTGGATGTTAACAGGATGTGACTGACTCATAAATAAAGTCTCACCTTTAAATCTCACATCTTAAATATCAACAGAAAACCGTATAATCGGATCAGAAACTCTGTTCTGACCTTCAATGGAACCTGTTCTTCTGTCAGAGGGCTGGAAAAAACACGAGTTAGCACTTTTTACCCTGTTTTAAGCTCATGTTTGGACCCATAACACACACACACACACACAACCACACACCCACAGCTGACCTGTTCCACACGCTGGTGTTGGAGATCTGCAGCGAAGGTGAGCTGGCGTGGAACCGGGCGAGGTCCGACAGAACCGGGGAACTCATAAACCGGGGCCTGGGACGCCGAAAAGATCCCATCATGCACCCTGGCTGCTGAGGAGAGAGGAAACAAAATGGTTAGTTAAAAAGCATCATCAGCATATTAGCAAATACAGTACATATATATATATATATATATATATATATATATATAAATATTCCTTCTCTAATCAGAACGTGGTATCCATTAGAAGATTTTGTAATATTAGTAGAAATGAAAGATCCAACTGTAGCTTTGCAACATGTTCACTTGGCAGGTTTTACATTGCAACCAGGTAATCTGATTACAAAACCAACAAAACACAGAGACCTCCCACGCTGAGGCTGATGGACATCTGCTCTTCTTCCCACTGTGCACCAGTTAATCAGAGATATAAATAGTGGTTCTTTGAGCTAAATATCAGCATGCTAACATTAGCTAATTAGCACTAAACCATAGAAATAGAAAATAGGAGTAGAACAGACATTCCCATTCAAATCAACGTAGCAGGATGGTCAGAGTGATGGCCATTTTTAATGTAATTTTGACAAGTTGGTCTGCATTCATCTCTTGCTATGCAAACGTTTGTTTTGTGAACATGTCTAATAATGATTTAGCAATTTTGCCTGAACCTGAGGGTTGACGATACCTTAATAAATGAAGGTTGATCGTCGCCATGTCCCTTCAGTCTTCCCCCGTCCAACACACAGGATATTACTGATCCTGACATCTCTACATATCTGATTGAATCCCGTTAGGCTAAGTGTTGTCTGTAAATAACCAACGTGTTAATTGCCAACTGTTTGATCTACAGGCTGAGATTTAGTTGGAGACGACAGTCTGATGCTGCTATAACGTTAATGTATGACTGTATTACTGCAGCAGCCTCACACTCAAGCTAACGTTAGCTAGCCATGCTAGTCACTGTCACCAGCATCATTTAGCCATTTAGCACACTTACAGTGAATATTCACGTATCGTATGTGCCTCCAATGTCAATGTGAAAGCCTCGGTTAACCCGCTAAACAACAGCTTTTCATCATTTTCTCTTCCAGCCTCGGAGATGACGCCATGCTGGTCTGGTCTATAGCTTGGGGTCATAAAGCCATGCTGGTCTGGTCTATAGCTTGGGGTCATAAAGCCATGCTGGTCTGGTCTATAGCTTGGGGTCATAAAGCCATGCTGGTCTGGTCTATAGCTTGGGGTCATAAAGCCATGCTGGTCTGGTCTATAGCTTGGAGCCATAAAGCCATGCTGGTCTGGTCTATAGCTTGGAGCCATAAAGCCATGCTGGTCTGGTCTATAGCTTGGAGCCATAAAGCCATGCTGGTCTGGTCTATAGCTTGGAGTCATAAAGCCATGCTGGTCTGGTTTATAGCTTGGAGCCATAAAGCCGTTCAATATACCTTCTACTCCCATTTGATTTCTATGCACTAAACACAAAGTGCAGCTGAGGCTGATGAACGTCATTAGTTCTGCCGGTATTTGGTCATAAAGTAAAGATTTGGACACATTAACATGTTGACCTGATGATGGCGCTAGAGGAAAAGTAGGATTCATCCTCTGGGGAACATAAATGTCTGAACAAAAATGTATGCCAGAGATTCACACAAGTTCACACCAGAGGGACGAATTATTCAGTTTTCTTTGAGAGAATTAAAAGTAAAATGAGTACGCCTATTTAACTTAAAAATGCTGTTGCAGTGTACTTCTTATTTTGTTATTTTCATTCTTTTAAAAGTCACCAGAATGCAGGAAAGAACGTCTCTGAAACTTAAATTTTTCTCCTGCTATGGGTTAGAAATCCTCCCTATTTTGAGGTCTCGAGGTTGGTATGAGCTGAGATCTGCAAAAACTTGCAAAAACTCTCACAAGACTCGCTGCCCGACGACCTAACCTAACCTTAACTATTCAAGGTCAATGCCTAACCTGAACCATCTCACGAGAGTTTCCCCAACTTGCTGCTTCCCTTCTAGACACGAGCAATAAAGAGCTCCTGACAGCAGCTTTGTGTAGGTTCTACTTCCTGTTGCAACTTCAGCGGCGTCTGATTCATTTAGAAACACAGAAACACCAGCTTCCTCCAAACCACAGCTTCCTGTGGAGCGGCGCTGACCCGAGATCAGCCCGTTTATTTACAGCGCAGAGGTCTCACTCTGCCTCGCTTCCCAGAAACCACAGACGCAGACAGCCGGGCTGTCCTCTCAGCCCTGTGACGGGTGACAGCCTTCACACTCTGGTGTCACCACATGCTTTAAAGATGTATTTCTGTGCATGTAAAGTTTCTTTGTACTGTAATATATTTAGTCTCTTTTTCCCTCTAAAACCACAGATTTAATTTTGTCAGTGTGGGAAACTTTCAGTCACTTTTTCTTTTCTGTTTTTGTGACTGAAGGACTGAACGTGTGAACTCAATGAAGCTAGTTTCACAGGTTTGTTAAGTAAAAAGCTGGAGTTGGTGATTATTACAGAGTAATGGAGAGGTGTGTTGTGGTTTTGATGGCAGGAAAGTGAATGATTCAACACTAATTGTATGTTGAAGTTAAAGGAAATATATTCGTTTACACAAGTTGGGTTTTGCTTCAACGTAAAATCCACCAGAGACGAGGAAACATGTATGTACGCCCACAGGAGGAGGAAATACAGCTTTTATTTTAAGGGGGATTTTTTATCTGGACTAGAAAATAACTTTCACTATTGCTATCGCTCTCTACACCCGCTGGTTAATACAACAAGTTCACACCTTGACTGGAGGATCAGCCACAAACTGGTAGATCAAAAGAGTGTCGAGCATTTACAGAAACAAACAGTTCAACAGCTGCAGACGAGGAGACGCCGCCCTGTTTCTGCACCTACCACAGAGAAGAGCTCAGTATTTACCAGAAACATCTACGGTTGTCAAACACAAACAAATCTTAACTTAACGTCAACTTGCTAGATTTTTCTGGAATGGATGAGTTTGCTCTGAAGGAAAGGCTGAAAGCTTCAGAATAAGTGGATAGTAAGTGAGCCCATAGTTAAGGTTTTGTTTTGGTGAAACTACTGTTGTGGAAGTTGAGAATGAACTTTGACTTTGATCAAAGTTAATGACGTGTTAACGCAAATTCGTTTTAACGCCACTTAATTTCTTTAACACATTAATAAGATTGCGATTTTTATCCAACATGTCCACATCCCATCCTTTTATTCTAGTCTTTATATCATACATGCAATATCAAAGCCATAATATATGTATGGTATTTATTCCAATTAGTGAATACAAATGTGATTCATAGGTTGTAGCGGGCTCAGTTTCAAAGCTAGTGTGAAGATACTGGTATCTGCTGGCGGCACCAGATAAAAAGGTCAGAGGATCACCAGCATCATTAGGAGTCACCCTCTGGGGAGCAGGAATATTCATTTCAAATGTCATTGTAATGATGTTGAAACTAGGGGTTGAATAAAACTAGGGGTCTTTTCTGGAATAAGTGTGACTGAAGTAAAGTTAAAAATCATAACAAGTGACTTAAATCAGACGTGCAGCATTCAACACGTGGAGCATCAAGTTACTTAACTAATAACAACTTAACATCCAAAAACAACTTAAACCACTAAAACATGCAAAAATGTCCTCATGCAACACTTTATCCTCCCGCGCCGCCGGGCTGAGTCTCCATCCAGGACGCCCAGGTGGCTGATGGGATCTCACAGCCCAGTGTGAGTCCCACAGTCTCTGGCTGTGCCGTCTCCTCTGATCACAGCCAACGGGAGGCCCCGCGCTGACCGTCAACACAAACACACTATTGTTTATTCGGCTGCGTCCTGCCAGAACCAGAGGAGGCCAATACATACTGATTTCTCTCTCGCTGGGCAACCCGAGGAGACGGGGAAACAACCAGGACAAACTCACTCGGACTCTTCCTCGTCTGTAAATGGGACTGACCACGGCCCATTTAAAAACCTCATATCTGTATGAACTCATTTGACAGCTAAGTGGGTCTGAAGTACCGATATCCGAGTGTGTTTTTATGGACTGCTGCGGACAAAAACAGGAGAAAATCAACTAGGAAGGGGGTTAAATAATAATAAAAAACAATAGAGACCCACAATAGAGGTAATGTCTTTTGTAAGGGGGGTACAGGAGGTGTTTAGGGAAGGATAGCAGGTCAGCAGTAGATATCAAATAGAAGTGGTGTACATCATCTGAAAGCTGGGACCCTGAAGATTAATTTGAGATGCAGCTCAGCACTGTGTGTCAAGTTGTTCTAGTCATAAATCAGAGACATGGATGAATTAATTAATTAAAATAAAGAGTGAAAGTGTATATGGGTTTAGAACATGATGATAGAAGTATATGATGGTCATCCCCATGCTCTATTATGTCTCATAAGTTGTTGCAGCAATTTTTGGGTTGATACCATTTGTTACCCAGATTTGGTGCTAAATTTAACCATTTTTTACCACTGGAGAATTGATAAAGAATGATCAATACACCCTCCTAAATACCACATTGAGACACCAAGACCTTGAGGAACACCGTAGAAAAAGTCATGCTTCGATTTGGGATCAAAAACTTTTGACATTTGGAGATTTCTGCAAGAATTTAAATTTTTGGCGATTTGATGGCGAGCACTTCTGTTGTGTAAACTGCTCAGAAACCTCCTTATTGTCAATCTAGCTAGGAAAGCCTTCCATCCTCTGAATTCTCTAGGTCTCTAGTTTGTGGCTGTAAAGTTCCATGAGGAACACATTTATACTGCATTCAAAAAACTGCATGTGATTATCTTAAAGTGGGCATGTCTGTAAAGGGGAGACTTGTGGGTACCCATAGAACCCATTTTCATTCACATGTGTGGAGGTCAGAGGTCAAGGGACCCCTTTGAAAAAGGACATGACAGTTTTTCCTTGCAAAAACTTAGCGTAACTTCGTAGTGTTACTTAACCTCCTTCAAGACAAGCTAGTATGACATGGATTCCTTAGGTTTTCTAGTTTCATATGATATCTAAATCCTCACTCTGGCTCTCTGAACCTGCTACAGCCTCTGAAAGACAGTAAAGTCGGTTAGGATCGCGGACCTCAGTGGTTTAATGTCATGTGAATTAATCATCTGTTGTCCAGAATGTTTATAAGGTATCAATTTTTGAGAAAAGAGTAAAAAGAACAATCAAAACAAAAATCTGAACCGTCTGAGAATGTAAAAAGGTGAAAGGGGGGTTAGCAGCTCGTCACCCAGATAAGTGTGGGAGGGTGAGACTAGATCTCATACCAGGGACTACAGGTTGTGTGTGGGAACAGGACCATGTGTGCACACAGTCCACCACATGTAGCGTTCACAGGATTTGGTGGCATTAACAAACACTTCAGAGTTACGATGCAGAACGTCTCTCTGCATCTTCGATCCCCAAAGACCGTCTACGTTTGAGAAGATGATTCACTTAGGGAAGAAACAACTGTTTCACCTTCTGCTCTCCAAAAGTGGGCGTTAGGTGTCACCATGTGTGCAACCGTCACCATGACGACCCATCTGGTAGACAGTCAAAAACCAGTCATCAAAAAAAAGGTCAACCCCCCCCCCCACCACCAGCAGCTCAACCCTCTCTCCGTCAGATCCTCCTCCACCGAGCCATCCCATCAGTCTGTGATGTTCTGTCCAGCAGATATTTACTGACCAGTTCAATCATATCCTGTCGGTCTAAATAAGCACGAGTCATTTTTACATAAAGTCATGACGACGGCAACACTTTTGTCAAACTTCACACACAGAACGAGTTTTAATTGACTGACATCACGGTGACATTTAGGTGAATCCTCTTCTTCTCTTCCTGTCTGAGACTCAGCTGCTCACATTGACTCCACTCGCATGTCTGTATGTTCACCACCATGAAACAATCAGAAAATAACTTTGGCGACGGCCAAAATGCTCAAATCAAGGCTTCAAAACAGTAGTCCATAAACCAATGGGTGATGTAACGGTGACTACGTCCACTTCCTATATACAGTCTATGTTTTTGAACCCAGAAACTCAATGTGATCCTCCATTACATCCGTCACATTAAACAATAAATAATCAAATGATACTGCAACCCTACTGATATTAGTGAGGTAGGATAGCGACAGTCATCCCTGCAAACTCCACCCCACAAAGTTCCAGTACTTTCAGAAAAAATTACCCCCCGACCAAGGCTTTTTGGGGGGGGGGGCGCAATGAGTTCCTCAAAAAGTTCCTGGTTCCAGGGGAAAGTTCCTGAGTTGGAAACGGGATATATAACAAAGCTGAAAAAGTTTTCTTTGGTCACATGAAAATCAACCACCAGTCAGCAGAATCCAGCTACTGTAGGTCACCTGACAAACCAAACCAAAACTTCTTGACCAGATCGACCCAGTCAAATCAAACTGAAAGTGAAACTAAACAGTTACAACTGAACTGGAAGAAAGTCGTCTTATTCACACAGTGTTTGTTCTACTATAAAATCATGAAGACAGATATCTCCTGAAATGACCAACGCTACAGTAAACAGAGTGTTGGGTGCTACAGTTTCTTGTGTTTGGTTGTGTGCATTAGTGCGAGCATGTGGGCTAATCCTAAAACAGAAGCCCCCTGTCATGTGAAAGTACTCAGAGAGACTAAAGCAATTATAAACTGAGAGGGGGTGTGCAGTATGTATATTCTGATCTGGGATCATTTCTGTGAACTCCAGTCAGAAAACAACCGTATTCAATTTTGTACTACTTTAATTTGCCCATTTCAGAGAACACGTATCTACATACTGACTGTGTGTAGTTTATGTTTCACAGGTAATCAAGGTGATGAATCAGTTAATGATATTTCACAGATTAAAACATCTATTTGAAAATGTTGTATTTAGCCAGCTGAGCCTCCTGTGAATGTCAATATTTTCCAACATTTTATGAATACAGAACAAACATAGTGAAGGTGTCACTTTGGGCTCTGGGTCATTCTGACGCCATTTCTCACTATTTTCACTATTTTTACAAACCAAACAATCAATCAATTAATGAAGAAAATATTAGCAGATTAATCCATAATGAAAATAACCAATAGTTGCAGCCTTAAATAAAATAGTTAATAATTAGCTCCAGTAATAATAATAATAATAATCTTATGATATAATACAGTATATAATAGTAAAACAGTCAGTTTTAATACTTTAACTACATTCTACTGATAATACTGACATACTTTTACTGAAGTAATATTTGAATCCAGGCCTTTTACTGTAACAGAGTATTTTTACACCATGGTATTAGTACTTTTACTGTAGAAGAGTGGTTTTACATTGTGGTATTAGTACTTTTACTGTAAAAGAGTGGTTTTACATTGTGGTATTAGTACCACAGTTCAAAGCTAATTGTAACCTTTTTGGTTGCTTAAAACTGTCTTATTCAGCATTTGGTTGTCGCTGAGCTCCACCCTCTTGTGTCACTTCTGGATGCAAAAAAAAATAAAATGTTGCCGTACAAAAAACCAAGATTGCGACGGACAAAAACCAAGATGGTGATTGCCAAAAACCAAGATGGCAACTGCCAAAATGCTTATCTAACGGCTTCAAAACAGTAGTCCACAAACCAATGGGTGGCGTCACGGTGACTACGTCCATTTCTTATATACAGTCTATGTTTTGAACCCAGAAACACAATGTGATCCTCCATTACGGTCACATTAAACAATAAATAATCTAATTATACTGCAACCCTACTGATATTAGTGAGGTAGGATAAGCATTTTTAATCCAGTTTAATATACAACACATTTACTGTGATATTTTCAGCCAGTATTTGGCTTCATTATTTAATTTTGAAGCATCTGAGAGAGCAGAACTAAAGAAAAATCATAATTTATTTTATATGACTGTATGTTTCTTTTTAAAGCACCTGGTTCAGTCTTCAGCCAAATCTCCATGGAAGCCGTTTTTAAAAGGGAAAGTCCCTAAAATCCCCTCAACAGTTGTCAATGCCGTTATATTTTTAGGCAACCTTCCCTTTTCTACTTGTTAGTAATATCCTACGTTTCCCAGAATTCCATTCCACAATGTCCACATAATTATAGGAAATGGTTAAATACTGTATGTGTATATCAGAAATTACAGTGATATTATGATCAAAGCATTCAGGGTTTCTCCGGTCTACAACATGTGAACTCAACAAGCGGTCCTGTCGCTGGATTCTGGTCTTTTTCTCCTCATGTGGTCATAGAAACTATAATTGTTCTTCTTCTCTGGTGGATTCGTGGCGGCTCTACCAGAAGCCCTGTGACGTCACCTTGTCTACATATGGTGATCAACAGGAAACAGTTACAAACGCCAAACCACTGAATGATGAAAGGTCCATCAGTAATGTGCATTTATTGTTAAACAGTTCATAGTCTTCTGACAGCAGGTAAAAGGCAGAGGTCAACAACTAAAGTAAACTACCAGTACATACATGTATGTCACCAAGACCTAAACCACCTGTAGGTCTATCTAAGGACTACAAACTACCTGCAGTTCTACCCACAGACTTTAAACTACCAGTAGTGGGTCTACACAATCTAAACCCTTTCACAGCGTGTTTTCAGTTCATCAAAGTTAATTATAACTGTTTTGGTCAACTGAAAGTGTCTTATTCAGCGTTCGGTTGTACTTAGCTCCACCCTCTCGTGTCACTTCTGGTTCCAAAAAAACAAGATGGAGACGGCTAAAAACCAAGATGGTGAAGGACAAAATGCCGAACTCAAGGTTTTAAAACAGCAGTCCACGAACCAATAGGTGACGTCACGTTGACTACGTCCACTTCTCATATACAATCTATGCTTGTAGGTCTATCTACAACAGTGGTCTCAAACTCAATTTACCCGGGGGCCGCTGGAGGCAGAGTCTGGGTGAGGCTGGGCCGCATCAGGTATTCCACAAAAAAAGCTTTGTTAAAAAAAACAACAATCTTCTCAAACGTCATTATTAACAGTTCTTTAACTTGAATGGGTTCTTCTGAACATGAACTGTCCTGAACATTAATGGAACATTGAAGAACATGAATGGTTCTTCTGAACACGAACTGTCCTGAACATGAATGGAACATTGAAGAACATGAACGGTTCTTCTGAACATGGCCTCTATTGCGTCTCCCACTTTTCCTGAAATTGTCTGTGCTCGTCACCAACCTTTCTCTTCACTGCAGGCTTTGAAAAAGACATGATTGGGGCTGTGTGACAAGATATATATTCATTCCACTTGGTGTCACTCCGCAATAAAGTTGTGCCTGCTGTGTTTGTGTTGCTCTGCAATTACACCACCAAACCGCTAGTTGGCGGCGGCGTCTCTATGAGTTTCCTTCTTCTTCTTGTACTACAAACAGAAACTGAGGGAGTTGGAGCTAATAACTGTTGAACCACAGAACTTTTACTGATATTACTGCAACGCCGAAAAGAGAAAATATATCTGAGTGGATTTGTGTGAACAAACATTGAAAAGATGGAGGCAGAGAGAAGTAGAACTTGGTCCTGGCCGCTCAGTATCGCTGAGAGACTGGACCAATCACAGCTGTTGCGGTCTGCGTCGCCGCGACGTGTAGTTACATTTCTGGAGAGGTGCACGTCAGGCTACGGCGTCGATTACACGCAGAAGTATAAATCAAGCTTTAATCGAGCTTATGCGATGTTACACGGGCGCCGCCACAGTTGTTGTGAAATGTTTCTCTGCTTGCATCAAGCCCGGCCGATTGCCCGCCCCCGGGAGCCATATACCCCACTGTGATTGGTAGGTTCGTTCAGCTCGGGCTCGCGCAACAAAGGGACCTTCCACGGCAAACTGCCATTCACATAAAACTCGCGGGCTGAGGGCGCCTGGTTAGCTCAGTTGGTAGAGCGGGCGCACATGTAACAAGACTTGGTCCTGACCGCGGCGGCCCGGGTTCGAATCCGGCCTGTGGCCCTTTCCGCATCCACTCTCTCTCTCCCCCCTTTCCAAGACTCTATCCACTGTCCTGTCAATAAAAATGAAAAAATGCCCCCAAAAAAAACTTTATAAAAAAAAAAAAAATTTGCGGGCCGCACTAACATTAAACTTTCATATCAAGGTGGGGGCCACAAAATATCGTCTTGCGGGCCGCAATTGGCCCGCGGGCCGCGAGTTTGAGACCCCTGATCTACAAACTCTAACTCTAAACTATCAAAGATCTAAACAACCTGTACTTGTTCTGTCCACAAGCACAGAACCACCTGTAGGTCGATCTACAAGACTAAACTACCTGTAGGTCGATCTACAAGACTCTAAACCACCTGTAGGTCGATCTACAAGACTCTAAACTACCTGTAGGTCGATCTACAAGACTAAACTACCTGTAGGTCGATCTACAAGACTCTAAACCACCTGTAGGTCGATCTACAAGACTCTAAACCACCTGTAGGTCGATCTACAAGACTAAACTACCTGTAGGTCGATCTACAAGACTAAACTACCTGTAGGTCGATCTACAAGACTCTAAACCACCTGTAGGTCGATCTACAAGACTCTAAACCACCTGTAGGTCGATCTACAAGACTCTAAACTACCTGTAGGTCGATCTACAAGACTAAACTACCTGTAGGTCGATCTACAAGACTCTTAACTAACAGTAATAAGAGTTAAACCACCTAGGTCTATTGGTGCCTTCAAATGAAACTTGTGAGCTTGTATTTACAACATGGGAAGTCGTGTACACAATATGCTTGGCGTTCAAGTGGTTAAGTCGTGAGAACACCGCTGCTAAGCAACGGCAATATGAATGGCTACCTGTTAAGACTTCAACCGAGTGCAGGTCTACTCTTCTGATTTGTGGGTCTATTTACAAGAATTAAACTATCTATAAGTATATGAACAAAGACTTTTGTGATATTTTGAGCTTTTTCTTATTCTTCATGTGTTACTTTTGAGTTTCAGAATCTAAACGTGTTTATTTTATGTGATTCCACAAAACAAATTTAAATTACTGCAGAATGAAAGCTTGAGCTCGGTTTTAAAACACCTGCCGGGTTAACGGTGATGTGTTCAGGTGAACTAACGGTGATGTGTTCAGGTGAATAAACGGTGATGTGTCAGGTGAACTAACGGTGATGTGTTCAGGTGAACTAACGGTGATGTGTTCAGGTGAACTGAACGGTGATGTGTCAGGTGAACTGAACGGTGATGTGTTCAGGTGAACTAAATGCGATGTGTTCAGGTGAACTAACGGTGATGTGTTAAGGTGTCACTAACACTGACGTGTTCAGGTGAATTAACGGTGATGTGTTCAGGTGAACTGAACGGTGATGTGTTCAGGTGAACTGAACGGTGATGTGTTCAGGTGAACTGAACGGTGATGTGTTCAGGTGAACTGAACGGTGATGTGTTCAGGTGAACTGACGGTGATGTGTTCAGGTGAACTAACGGTGATGTGTTCAGGTGAACTGAACGGTGATGTGTTCAGGTGAACTGAACGGTGATGTGTTCAGGTGAACTGACGGTGATGTGTTCAGGTGAACTGAACGGTGATGTGTTCAGGTGAACTGAACGGTGATGTGTTCAGGTGAACTAACGGTGATGTGTTCAGGTGAACTGAACGGTGATGTGTTCAGGTGAACTGAACGGTGATGTGTTCAGGTGAACTAACGGTGATGTGTTCAGGTGAACTAAATGTGATGTGTTCAGGTGAACTGAACGGTGATGTGTTCAGGTGAACTAAATGTGATGTGTTCAGGTGAACTAACAGTGATGTGTTCAGGTGAACTAACAGTGATGTGTTCAGGTGAACTAAATGTGATGTGTTCAGGTGAACTGAACGGTGATGTGTTCAGGTGAACTAAATGTGATGTGTTCAGGTGAACTAACAGTGATGTGTTCAGGTGAACTAACGGTGATGTGTTCAGGTGAATTAACGGTGATGTGTTCAGGTGAACTGAACGGTGATGTGTCAGGTGAACTGAACGGTGATGTGTTCAGGTGAACTAACGGTGATGTGTTCAGGTGAACTAACGGTGATGTGTTCAGGTGAACTAACGGTGATGTGTTCAGGTGAACTAACGGTGATGTGTTCAGGTGAACTAACGGTGATGTGTTCAGGTGAACTAACGGTGATGTGTTCAGGTGAACTAACGGTGATGTGTTCAGGTGAACTAAATGTGATGTGTTCAGGTGAACTAACGGTGATGTGTTCAGGTGAACTAACGGTGATGTGTTCAGGTGAACTAACAGTGATGTGTTCAGGTGAACTGAACGGTGATGTGTTCAGGTGAACTAACCCACCAACCCGCCACCAGCTGCGCGCCGTTAGTGGTTCTGAAGTGACAGGATGTGGACTAAAAACCTCGTGGTGGTCTCAGTGTGTGAACTCACCTCTGCAGACCCGCTGCTTCAGTCCTGATGAATATAAAGTCCTCTTCACCGGAGACAACGGAACCAACCGGGTAGAAACGCAGCTCAACGCCGACAGCAGCTCCTCATCTTCGGCTCTCATTCTGCTGCACACATCGCTCCAGTGTCCGGAGATAACAAACAAACAAACAAACAACCAGTGAATGTTTGCTGAGAGCACAGTGAGTGAGGCGGACCACTTCCTCCAGTCAAACACTCAAACTGACCAACATTGCTCGGCTCTCCTCACCGGGACTGACTGACTGACTGACTGCCGCCTCTGCCTCGGTTCAACGGGCTGGAGGTTAACAAGCTAACCGAACTAACTACTCACTCTTCTGGTCACAGCCTTCAAAGTAAAAGTCCAGCTTCATCTACACGTTCTCATTGATGTTTATATATACTTTATTTTTCCCTTTTTTCAAGGTTGTTTTTTATATATGTAATTTTACAGTTCGTATTTACAATAGTTTATAAACCATTTTTTAAAGTAGATGAGCTTATAGACAAACTCATTAAGTACACGAGAGAGAAAACAACTTCAACATTCAAAATTGAAATAAAATTAAGAAAGTGAGTGTTGTCAGATTTATTTCCTGTAGTCCTGTACCTTATAATAAATCTGGCTTTATGAGAAGTTACATATTTAATGCTAAACATCAACATGTTTCATGCATTCAGCTCAAAGCTCCACAGAGTCTCAGTTCAACCTCACAATTTCATTTGGTCTTTTAGACGTTAGAGTCGTGTTTCTGAGGTCGGTCACAGAGAACTATCCAACTTCTTCTTCTTCTCTTTGTCTAATAACCGTTGTAGTCCTGCTGCTGCTGGTGATTTCAGTGAAAACAGAAGTAGTGAACTTGTTTCCTGGTGGAAGTTGTGTGTTTGGGAGCGTCCTTCATAATTACAGAGCAGCTGGTTTCTTGTTCTGGCTGCTGTGGGAACAAACTGGTTCTGTTTTCTTCTCTTTGTGTTCACGTCATCACATGTTCACGTTCAGCAGGACACAGCTTTACTTTAAAGTCATGATGATTTCATGAATGATTATTCATTGGTTTTCAGTGCAATACGTCTGTTGTAGACACATGCATCTCCATTTTCAGAAGAAGAAAGAGACAAGAGCAGTTTCATCCCGTTAGGCCGTCACTCTGATGTACACTGAATCAGTCATACTGTCAATAACCCTCTAACACCAAATATCCACTGTTGTCATTATAGATATAATTCATTCTATCTAATGCACCATTTTTCACATTTGTAGATGATAATTTACAGTTTTTAATGCACATTTTTGAACATTTTTAGATTAAAATTTACAGTCTTTAATGCACATTTTTAGATTATAATTTACAGTCTTTAATGCACATTTTTAGATTATAATTTAGTTTTCAATGCACATTTTTAGATTATAATTTAGTTTTTAATGCACATTTTAGATTATAATTTACAGTCTTTAATGCACATATTTAGATTATAATTTACAGTCTTTAATGCACATTTTCTTTAATATGTATATATCATCTGTCACTGCCAATAGGAATCCTACTCACTGTATGTACATTATACATTATCTTCACATGTACATGCTGTATATAATCATCTAGTCCATGTATATCCATCCTGTATTTATTTCTTTGCACTATTTGTATTTATTACAACTTCCAGAACACTTGATTTAGATATAGATATTTCATTTTTATTTTTATTATTGTATTGTTATATTCTGTTATTACTATTGTGTGTAAGTACATTGAGTTAAATTCCATGTATTTTTTATGTTTGTGCATCAGATTATATTTTTAATCTCTCTGTAAAGTACTTTAGTCAACATGTATGTATTGTTTTGTGCTCATAATAAATCTGAAACTGACGGTTATTTTCATTATCGATTAATCTGCTGATTATTTTCTTGATTAATCGTTTAGTTTTTTTAAAAAAAGCTATCCCAGTTTTCCATAATCCACTGTGACGTCTTCAAATAACTAGTTATGTCCAAAACCCAAAGGGGTTTCACTTAAATAACAAATTCTCACTCTTAAGAAGAACATTTCTGGCGTGTTTGCTTGAAACACGACTGAAACGATTAACAGAATATAAAAACTATTCTATTAATGAATTGTTGCAGCTTTACTCTATAATACATTTATCTGACATATGTCCATCACTGAGTCACTCAGTCATATGGAAACACAAAGCAGAGGAAGAACTACAGAATTACTGAAATAAAATTACTTCAACTAGCTACTGTATGTGGTTAACCAACAGTAGCTGATGTTATACTTTTATTGTGAAGGTACATACCTAACATCCGGTACCGGTCTGATGTCAGCTTGACTCTCAGAAGATGATTGGTTCACAACTCCTCATCTCATGAATATTCATGAGGTGGTCACAAATAAAACATGAAAAGTTTCAAAGTGACAACAAAACAATAAAACTTAAAAAGTTTAATGTTTTTATGATTCAGAAGAAAATGTGTCTTTTTTCTGACAGCAGAGACATTTAAAGTTCTACTTTCTGACGTTAATGTCACATTTACTGTTGAAGTTTTTATGTCAACTCAACCGTGCTGCAAGCAGTACTCAGATATTTTATTCCAGTAAATGTAGTAATACCACAATGTAGAACTACTCTATAAAGAAGCATTAAAAAGAGGACGTATAAAAATAATTTACAAATTAAATATTAATCCATCAATAAATAGCTTGAATTAAAAATGGATTTGCAAAAACACCATAAAACAGTCAATAAGTACATAATTTAAAAATACATCAATACATTCATAAATATAATAGAATTTAAAAAAATGTATCTGAAAATGCAGTTTAAAAATATTTTTATTTTTTTCAAAAAAGGCACTTAAAAGGGCAATTATCTATTGGATTTTAACAGTCATATAGCTGGATGGATTAATATTTCATTTGCAAATTATTTGTATAATTCCTCTTTTTATTGCCCAACAAAATAAAAAAATAATTAATTTGTAATATAGTCTATTTATTTATAGATTAATACATTAATTTGCAAACAAATGTATTAATGCCTATTTTTATTGTTAAATTGTTTATTCTTTAGTATTGTTTATTCTTTGGTAGTTTAATCTATAATAATACATCAGCATTTATTATCTGATTAGATTTTGTTTTAATAATCCGAATCTGTAAAGTAGCTTAAGTTATTATGTAGTGGAGTAAAAAGCACAATATTTACCTCTGAGATGTAGCGGAGAAGAAGTAGAAAGTAGCAGAACATTGAAATAATCCAGTATTTGAGTTAATGTACTACTTTCCACCTTTGATCTTTTCTGGTGCCACCAAGAAATAACTTTTATCTAACAGCAGTATAAAGTAGCATAAAATGTAAATATTCAAGAAAAGTACAAGTGACTCAAAATTGCACTTAAGTACAGTACTTCAGTAAATGTTACTTTTTCAAATAATAATATAATATTTTAAGTACTGAAAGAAAGAAAAGTTAATGTGAGTCTACAGAAGGAAGCCAGAGTCTCTCCTCAGAAACATAAAGCTGCTTTATTAAACTCAACAACACTGCAGCTGATTCCAGAGCAGCGTTTTCTCATCAATAGAAAAGAGGCTGATGTGAACAGAATATTAATTATTCACTCAGAGTCCGGAGCTGCTTTCAGTCCAGAGACAAAGAGAACTTAAACTGCTCACTTAACCCTCATTTAATCTGTTTAAAAGTTCAACTCTCGTGTGATAAAAGTGAAGTACTCCACTGCTCTGTGTACTTCTACTTTCCCTCAAAAGTAAAGCCTCGAAACATGAGTTTTATTTAGTGAAGTTATCCAGATAATAACTCAGTGAACCTGCTGTATGAACAGACGCCTGTTTCCAGTGGTGGTACTTGTACTTTACTTGAGTATTTCCATTTTCTGTTATACTTCTACTCCACTACATCTCAGAGAGAAATATTGTACTTTTACTGCACATTTATTTGATAACTTTAGTTACTAGTTATTCAATAATACAAAATATTTTCAACAAATAAATTATGATATTAATAAGAATTTATTGATCCTCAGGGGGGAATTCTCAATCTAAAGTAATGCATATAGGATATATAAAGTCATTAAAAGTAGCTCCATCTTTACCAGCTGCAACATTAAAGTGATGAACACATTAATGCATCAATAATTAGAATACAATAATATAATATAGATTATTCTGGATAATGAGTACTTTTACTTTTGGTAGTACTTTTGTAGTTTTATTTAAGTAATGTTTTAAATGCAGGACTTTTATGTGTCACGGAAATAGTAATAAAGCATTTCATGAATTAATAACTAATTGTACAATAAAAATAGGCATCAATACATTTGTTTAATAATTAAATTATTTGTTTAATTTATTCATCTATAAATAAATAGACTAAATTAAAAAGTAATTAATTATTTGATATTTTAAAAGTAGAATTATAAAAATAATTTACAAATTAAATATGAATCCATCAGGCTGTATAGGAAAAGGAAATTGCCCTTTTAAATGCCTGAATAAAATCTGTATTCTTATGTTATTTGTTTCTCTTTTTAAACTGCATTTTAAAATATATTTTTAAATGCCATTTATTTATTTGTAAATTACTCAATGTATTTTTAAATGATGTACTAATAGACAGTTTTATGTTATTTTTGTAATTTTTTTTAATTTGAACTCTTTGTTAATGGATCAATATTTCATTTATAAATCCTCTTTTTATTGCCCATTTAAGTATCAATAATGAATTACTTTGTAGTTTAGTCTATTTATTTCTAGATTAATAAATTAATTTGTAAACAAATTTATGAATGACTGTTTTTATTGTACAAATAGTTATTAATTAATGAGATGCTTTATTACTATTTTCTTGATACTTGTGGTCCTCCATACAGAGTATTTCTACACTGTGGTATAAGTACTTTCACTGCAGTAAAATATCTGAGTACTTCTTCCACCACTGGCTGTATAAAGAAGCAGGTTTATTGATTTATTTTGTCCATTTTATTCATCAGATAACATTTGTCTAACAGGTCAAAGGTCAGATTCAGACAGATCCCTGCAGCAGCTGGACGGCAGCGTCCTTGTTGTGTCTCCTGGCCTCCTGCAGAGGAGAGCTCCCCCATCTGGTGGAGAGACAAAACTACATCACACACCGTCTCCTCCAACAGGGACCAAAACAAGTCATGTCTATTATTTAAGTCCTTTTAGTCAGATTAATTTAAAACAATCGTAAAAGTCACCAGTGGAGTCAGAATAACTCAACTTGTTTCAAGTATTTTATCAATTAAAGTTTCCCTCTTTCTTGTTTCAAGATAAATCTCAGGAAAATGAAGCAAGATGATTTTATTGGAACTTGTTGAAATATTCTGACTGCACCAGAAGATGTTTTCACTTGTTTTTTAAGGGTCAACTAAAGATAATAGTACATTTTTCTGTCGACATCATGATGACATCACGGTGTTAGCTGGAGGCTAAACAAAGGAAAGACTGGAGGCTAACACTAGCAGTGGGCTAAAGTTACACATCTAAAATGTCATCTTGCTGTGTTGTTGGGTGCCAGAATCCAGATATCACATACATTTGAGATGACAAACTGTGATTATGATCGATAATATCGGAGAAACGTTTCAGAGATGGAGAGAAAGGGTTGCTAATAGTTTAGCCTTCTGCTAACCGCAGCCGTGAGCCATTGGCTAGAAGGCTAAACTATAAGCAACCCTTTCTCGTCATCTCTGAAACGCTTCGGCGATATTGTGCGACTCTCTTTTTGACTGACTTTACTGAAAGATAGTTAACTATAGGCATCCAAAGATTTATACGCCTTCAATCTATCTTTACAGCGCTGCCGTTGGCCACCAACCCGCTGGTCGAACGGCTGGCTACTTAAATGGCTTAACATGCTAATTCCACCATGCTGTCATGAAACACAGAAAATGAGGCGAACAAAGTTGTCCCTCATCTGGCGATAGCACTGTGCTTTCCTATAGCCTACTGTGACAAGAGTGTGTGGATGAAGCATTAAGTTGTTAAATTTTACTCATTTAGCGGCAATACAAGCCAACAATATTTGCTAGCCAGCGTTAACTTACGTGTTCAGAGAATTATTCTGCCTCCACTTAACGCTCCGCCCACTAAATACCTCATCATGGCTACTAACAGGAAAGGCTTCTATATGTTATACAAGTTAAGATGGAGATTTTTGCTCTGTAATTATTGTTTTCCAGTCTGACACTCCAGAGGCTGATGGTTGGACACACTGTCTTCTGCAGGTACGGTCTCTCACCTGTCCTTGAGGGCGGGGTTCGCTCCGGTGTTCTGGAGCAGGAAGCGGATGACCTCTGCGTGACCTTCGGCGGCCGCCACGTGTAGAGCCGACCTGCCGTCGTAGTCGACAGCGTTTACATCTGCTCCAGACAGGAAGTACCTGCAGACAACCACAGAAGAAGAGATACTGTCTGACATGTCTGTCTGTTCATCCTCAGAAATCAATCAAGTCTTCAAACTCAAGTTTCAAGTTATTTATTGTCGTCATGTGAACAACAATTACAGAGAAGCAGTCGTTGGCGATGAAAGTCTCAGATCTCAGGCTCCATCTATAACAGTGCTCATTAAATATGTATAAAAAGAAAAACACGAGGTGAGAATGAGAATCTGAGACATAAATAGTGCAGAAGTAGGCCTATAAATATAATATACACAGGTTAACATGGGTTGTTCTTTTAGCTCCAGAGTCTACCGTCATGGCAGCAGCTCCGTGAGGCTGTAATTCAACCTCATGGTGACGCTGGAGGAAAAGTTAGAGGATCACCTAAAGTCTGTAGAATGTGTTGCCTGACTTAATAAACACGTATACTGACAGTGTATAATCTGCATTAACGTGGTTATGTAATGTTGTCATATTAAAACCTGACGTGTGGCGTTACCTCCTCATGGCCTGGACATCTCCTTTAAAAGCTGCCAGCAAGACGTTCATGATCTGGTATCCCTGCAGAGGAGAGGAGGGTTTATATGAACACTGATCCTGAAGAGAGACGGAGAGACGTAAAGTTAACTTTAACAGAACTGACCTCAGATTCAGCCTTCCACTGTCTGTAGGCCAGAATCTGTCTGAACGGAGTCCTGATGTCAAAACTGTGCAGCTGAAATGTGGAAATCAGCTCCTACAAACACAAACACATATATATAAATACAGGGCCGGTTTAAGGCATAGGCCATATAGGCGGTTGCCTAGGGCGGCACCTTCCTGGGGGGTGCTGGTCGCCCTCTAAAAAATATAAATAATCATTTATTTTTGTTTGCATTGCGGTAACAAATGACCAAATAAAGAAAGAAAGAAAGAGAGAAATACACTTAACACCCTGTCACTCTTGTTGTCATGAAACTGACTAAAGCCTCCGTCTTAAGTCGCCTTTTTTAAATATATTTATTGTTAATAATTTTATTTTATATATCTTGTTCTAATTGTCTGACATCATCATTATGTAGTCATATTATTTCTGTATATTAATCTTGGGTTCTCTATAACATTGTGAAATTTTAACTCTATTTAGGTGGAGGCTGCAAATAAACCCAGTGGGTTTTTTTTTGCCTCTTCCTGCACTGTATGTTATTTATTTTTGTTATGTTTGTGTAGTATTGTGCAAAATAAATAAACATAAACAAAATAAATAGATGATCTCCAGATCTAAACTCTACTCTTTATCACACTATTATATAATACATCTAAATCAGTCCTTTCCATCCCAACCTGTAGTCTATAGTCTGTAGGTATATAGCATATTTGCATCGGAAAATGACTTGAACAATAATCAGAGTAAATTTTCTGTCAAACGCTAATCTGTTAAAGCGGCATAAAAAGAAAATACTCAAGTAAAATAGTACCTCGAATTTGTACTTAAGTGCAGCACTTGAATAAATGCTCAGTGACCTTGTGTATTACTTATTATAAATGATGTAGATGACAACTGAATTTTAATTCAAAGTCATATTTTTATTATAATTTGTTATTTGTTATTATTATTGTCATTATTATTATTATTATTATCATTGTCATTAATACTATCATTATTATTATTATCATTATCATTTTATTATTATTGTTATTACTATTATTATTATCATTATCATTATTATTATCGATGCTGTTATTATTATTATTATTATTATCATTATTGTTATCATTATTATTATATTTCTATTTTTACTTTGGTCTTTTTATTATCTGGAACAAGTCGTTTTCAAGAGTTAATTGTTAGTTTATTTTCTGCTCTGTGCCGACCATGAAAGGTGTGAATTAAATTTTAAAAAATGAGGGAGGTGTTACGTACCTGGCAGAAGTGGACGGCCCTCCAGGGGTTTCCACAGGCGTCCGTCTCCGGAGAGAACGCCATCAGACCCAGAACACCAGGAACCACCGCCAGCAGGGAGCCGTGGCTGCCAGACACAGCCGGTACCGACGTCTGCAACCAAAAACAAGTCAACATACACGACAAAACGTGAAGATCCTCACTAAACAGATCAGTATTTGTACCTGCAGAGACAAACTAAATAATATAAAATAAATTAACCATATAAAAACATAGAGTCAGTGATGGGTGAATTATACAGATCCTTTACTTCAGGTACTAATAACACATAATAACTCCTAAAACTGACATCTCCTTCTTCTCCATCATGGAAACATTGTTAATTTCTAGAGTTTAACTTCTGGACACCAGATGTCTCCTGTTCCACTGTAGTGTCTTTGTGACCTGGACCCTGATTGGCTCCAAACAAGTAGTGATGTCATAAGTCCTGCAGGTACGTCCAGGTGTTAAACTGTGAGTATTTCCTCCTAATGGTTGACTAGAGCAGGATGGAGGCTTTACAGACCTTGTAGTGGAAGGTAGTGGAGTAATCTTTCATCCCTGCCACCTGCATCATAGACAGCATGCTCCGCGTCGCCGCCGGCGACAGCACCTGGTCGCCTGACAGTGGACAGAGGCCCCCGTTGGCTAACGAGGCGGCCATGGCAGCTCCTGATTCACAGGTGATCTCTGTTGAGGCGCACTGTCACACAGTAGAGACAGTAGAGACACAGTAGAGACAGGGACACAGCAGGGACACAGCAGAGACACAGTAGAGACTTAGTAAAGACACAGTAGAGACACAGAAGAGACAGTTGAGACACAGCAGAGACACAGTAGAGACAGAGACACAGCAGAGACACAGTAGAGACAGAGACACAGCAGAGACACAGTAGAGACACAGTAGAGACACAGCAGAGACACAGTAAAGACACAGTAGAGACACAGTAGAGAGACAGTAGAGACACAACAGAGACACAGTAAAGACACAGTAGAGACACAGTAGAGACACAGCAGAGACACAGTAGAGAGACAGTAGAGACACAACAGAGACACAGTAAAGACAAAGTAGAGACACAGTAGAGACAGCAGAGACAGCAGAGGCACAGAGTAGAGAAACAGTACAGACACAGTAGAGACAGCATAGACACAGTAGAGACACAGCAGAGAAACAGTAGAGACACACTAGAGACAACTCAATAACAAATAACTGTATAATAAGGAAGTTATCATATCTTTAATTTATTTTTAAAATAATAATTGTACATTTAATTTACATAACAGATTAATATGGTTATGGACTAACCTTGCTTTTATTTTATTTTATTTTATTTTATTTTGGCTACTGATATTTCAGAGCCGTGGTCGGGGCCATAGATTCTAACTTATTGATATTTCAGAGCCGTGGTCGGAACCATAGATTCTGACTTACTGATATTTCAGAGCCGTGGTCGGAACCATAGATTCTGACTTACTGATATTTCAGAGCCGTGGTCGGAGCCATAGATTATAACTTACTGATATTTCAGAGCCGTGGTCGGGGCCATAGATTCTAACTTGCACAAACTTCAGTAAAGGATCAGTGATTCAGGAAGACTAGATTAACATAGTCTGTCCCTGCACTCTCTCTGCTACTAGGGGATGGCAGGTTAACAAAGGGGGCATCCCCCCTCAAATCATCTACTGTGTGAGAATAATAAAGATTATGACAAGTGTCCTGACCTGTTGGGATGTAAACCAACAATAAACTTAAAGGTGTGTTTTACCTGCAGCATTAGATCCAAAGCAGCATTAATGTCCGCCTTGTCTGGAAAACACTGGAAGACAGGAGGATTTTTAGAGAGGAGGCGTGGGTGGACTCTGGTGAAAAAGATGTTTTAAAGGATGTTTTACCTTTTTCTCCTGCAGGTAGAAGGACAGGGAGTGGAGTCTCACACTGGCCTTCCTGCTGCTCTGATAACTAAACATCACAACAACAAAACTCACTTTATTCCCTACACACACAAGAAAAAACAAATGATCAAATGATCTGTATACCTTCAAATAAGACACTATATCACAAGTCCTACTGAAAGAGAGTTAGTCAGTGAAAACCCAAATAAAACACTACTTTATTAGTATTGATGAAAAATGCTTTCTAACTAAAAACCATGTCTCTCATAAACATAAAAAGCTCATAATAACTGACATCTAACAAAATACCTGGAACATCAAGGAAACATGGGAATTAATTATTATAATTGAAGATAATTCATGGGAAGACCGGTTCACAGGCTGTCTTAAAGGAATCAACAGTCACTTATGAAAAGATGTTGACTGGAAAGATATCTCATACCAATAAGTCATATGATAATGGTATCTGGTGGTCGGACTCTGCAGGGGTCTAGTATAGTCAACAATAATTTACAAACAATGCTGATTACAACGGTTGATGACTACAATCTTGTGACTGGCTGCCAAAGCAGTTTTGCCCTTTGAATGCTCACACACCTAGTAACGTTTGTATACAAGAAACCCGTCTATCCACGTTATTCTCGGGGACGTTACTGTAGAAATGATTTTGGGCGTAACTTCCGGTGAGGTAGCGGAAGCAGCAGTTTGCTAGTTAGTCCCATAGGCTAACCATAGTTGCTAACTACCAACGGTGTTTCTTTTGAAAAGTAATTCGCCTTCAATTTAGCAAATCCTGCTTTATTTTTAACAGATATTTTACTAACGTTGAATTGACATTTTCTAAAATGTCCTTGCGGAGCCTTGATAATTGCTGCACTGTTGGCGGCTGTACTAACAACCAGACAAAGCTGCATTTGTGGCTTCAACAACAGTGTGTTGAACATGCACCCAAAACAAAAAGGGATTGTTCTTGTGACCAAAGGTTCAGTTTCCATTGCCGACCTACAGCTGAGGAATCCAGAAGAATCTGGCTGACAAAACCTAAACTTGAAGAGACCACCATAAACCCTTTTAACGTTATGTGTGCTCATTTCATTTAGTGGACAAAAAGCCAACGGAGGAAAACTTGTATCCTACTTTGTGTTCGGGCTATAAAGAGCAGCATAGAAGAGACGTGGGGTCCTTAAAAGGACTGACAGCGGTGCAAGGAGAACATCAGCTATGATTTCATGTGTAGGGATGACACAGCATCGTAGCGTTGGTTTAATGACAGCCAGTTACTTTGACTATTCTCTGTACAGTTTATAATGTAAGGCAGTTTATGGCACGGAGCGCAGGGAGCATTAGACTACAAATAGTTTAAGTACGGTTATCTGTGTGTAGAAATAAACTTGTTACTGTGGAAGTACTGATCTGCCTCAGAGCTTTTCAGATTGTTCATCGCTTCACCGTCTGTAGCAACGGAGTCAATAACGTAGCTAAATATGCTAGTGTAGGTTATCTGAGGCCCCTTCTTCAGGTCGTCCTCCCATCCCTCCATAGTAGAAGGCTGAGGTATGATCACATTATCCCGTTTGAACTGTAATAGGTGGTGTTCACATATGTTTTACTAGATTTATAATACAATCACTCTAGGAGAGACGATTAGCGTAGCGTTACCATGGAAAACGCCGGTTCCGGTTCAGTGACACGATACGTCGGAAGTTGCGCACCTAATTCATGCAAGGCATCATGGGGGCTGGGAATAAGGTGGATAGAATATCACCTTTAAAATACGAGTTTTATAATATGACTGTAGGTCTGTTTGCAGTGTCAGTACCTGGTGCAGTTTAAGCTGGCGTGCTCCTTGTTGCAGAGCCTTCGGATGACGTTCAGCACCTACAAACAAACAGTCAGTTTGATTCTGAATGGACGTTTACAGTCTATTGTCTGGTCGTGTCACTTACCGAGTCATACTTCTCCTCTTCCTCTGCACACAGCCGCCCCGCCAGCTGGAGACACACGACACACAGTGTTACAGGAAGTGACAACACTGGTGATAGATGGATGGATGGATGATGAGTGATGGATGAGTGAGTTACCTGCAGTAAAGACGTAGTAACGATGGCTCCAGTCTCAGTGAGCGGGCTGTGAGGGATTCCTGCAAACAGATATTTTAACCAAAGTCTTAATGCCATCTCCTGTTCAGGGTCAGAGGTCAGAGGTCAGAGGTGAAATAGGTCAGGGATGAAAACACACTTTCTGTCTGATATGTTTATATATTGAGAATTTTGTGGAAATAAAAGCTTAAAAAAAACGCAGCAGGTGGTCTAACAAACTGACCATAAGGTCCATTTAGTAGCTGCTCTGGAGCTTTCAGTTTTATCACATCACCTTCCTCAGCAGATGGAGTTGTCATGAAGATGTTTAAAGGCACACTGGTTTTCTGTGGGATTATGGTCAGATCTACTCGTGCCCTAGACGGGGCAGTGATATTATAAGTCTGTTAATTTACACATTCACACAGTCGGCAATGGATAATTTCTTGTGTGAATGAACTACGTACTCAAGACAAAGACAGAAGGAGTGAACCGTATCTAATGGGGGCAATAAAGTCTGGAATGAAACTCAACCTGACGAACTGGAATGATGAAGCTCTGCCCCTCAACTGAGACAAACCAGGAAACAGGTTGTTATTCTGTTATTCTGTCAACGCACACACACACACACTGAGAGACGGACGATAAGATTCACCTTCAGACCAAAACCACCACTTCCACTGAGAGAGGACATCTACAGGAGGGAATACTGGAATACTACCACTTCAACCAGCTGCTGAATCCACAAGCTGAACGAGAGTTTTAAGACTTAAAGTGATCATAACTTTGAGGGAACAGGGAGTGGCTGAGCCGTCTGCCTGCTGTGTTTTCAGCTTCACTCAGAGACAAAATGAAGAGAGACCAGAGATCTTCAGAGGCTCTCTGCAGTCTGCACTCTGAGAAACTCAAACTCTTCTGTCTGGACCATCAGCAGCCGGTGTGTCTCGTCTGCAGAGATTCAGAAAAACACTCCAACCACAGATTCAGACCCATCGATGAAGCTGCACGACAACACAAGAAGGAACTTCAGGAAACTCTGGAGCCCTTAAAGAAGAAGTTAAAGGTTTTTGAAGAAGTTAAAGTGAAGTTTGATCAAACAGCAGAACACATGAAGGTCCAGGCCCGACACACAGAGAGGCAGATTAAGGAGCAGTTTAAGAAGCTTCACCAGTTTCTAGAAGAGGAAGAGGAGGCCAGGATGGCTGCACTGAGGGAGGAAGAGGAGCAGAAGAGTCAGATGATGAAGGAGAAGATGGAGGCTGTGAGCAGAGAGATAGCAGCTCTTTCAGACACAGTCAGAGCCACAGAGGACGAGCTGAGAGCTGAAGACGTCTCATTCCTGCTCAACTACAAGGCTGCAGTGGAAAGAGTCCAGCAGCGCCCCCTGCTGGAGGATCCACAGCTGCTCTCAGGAGCTCTGATAGACCAGGCCAAACACCTGGGCAACCTGACCTTCAACATCTGGAACAAGATGAAGGACATGGTCTCCTACACTCCTGTGATTCTGGACCCAAACACTGCTCATCCAGAACTCATCCTGTCTGAAGATCTGACCAGTATGAGACGAGGAGAGAAACAGCAGCTTCCTGATAATCCAGAGAGGATTATTAAATATCACTCTGTCCTGGGCTCTGACGACTTTAACTCAGGGACTCACAGCTGGGACGTCCAGGTTGGAGACTGTACAGGCTGGGGACTGGGTGTGTTAGCAGAGTCTGCCCATAAGACGGGAGACCTACTGTCTGCAATATGGGAGATATGGTTTGGTGATGGTAAATACAATACATTCTCCTCATCTGATGAAGCCACTGTTCTTGTAGTGCAGAAGAAGCCCCAGAGGATCAGAGTGAATCTGGACTGGAACGAAGGAAAGCTGTCGTTCTCTGATCCTGATACTAACACACCCATACACACCTTCACACACACTTTCACTGAGAGGATGTTTCCATACATTAGAGCTGATGAACTGAAGGTTTTACCAGTGAAGGTCTCTGTGACTGTAGGACAACAGAAATAGAAGAAGATGCATCATCATACATCATATGATGATGACGGTGGTGGTGGTGGTGGTCAAGGTGTATATTTCTGAATGCTCCAATCAGAACATTTATTGAGTTTATAAAATACAGATTTATTCAGTTTTACTTAAAGACTTTGAAATGTAGAAGGGTTTCCAGGATCCTGATCCAGGAAGCAGGTTTACTGAGAAAAACCTGGATCAGTCCATGTTCCAGATGTTAGGTTTATTTGGTAACATGATCCAGATAAACTCAGTGAACTTGGACCAGGAACCAGGTTTACTGCTGTGTTTACACACATTACTGATGTAACCAGTAGGCGATTTGAGGGGGGGATACCATCCCCCTTGTTAACCTGCCATCCCCCCTTCTCCATCTCTTACTGAAATATCAGTAAGTTAGAATCTATGGCCCCAACCATTGCTCTCTCTCTATATATATATATACTAACTATATAACTAGAAGCGGGGGAGGGGAACCAAAAGAGTCGTTCATCGTGGGTGAACATAACGAACCGGGTCCGCCCCCCTGTTAGAAATTAATAAATCACCTACTAGATGTAACATCATCAGAATTAATAACTTATATTATTTGTTGTGTCCTGTTTCTGAATCACAAGACCTGTTAATCAAGTTGTGATTGACGGCAGCTTCAGATTGATTTTGGTGGTGGGAGGGGCTAGTCTTTGTTTTTTAACAAATTATTGATTATATCTTTAAAGTGAAGTTTCTGTGTATTTGAACTGCAGGTTCAAACATTGATTTGTTTATTGATGTTAACCTTTAAAGAGATTTTATTTTACATTATCTGTCATCATTATGGAAATGAGATTAAAGCTTCAACTGGAAAATAATATAAAAAAATATTAAAATCAAAGTGACATCTGACTGCTTCTCTGTGATTGTTGAGCATATAAATAAAAAACCTGAAATAACGCTGTCAAACCTGAAATATCAGACAGAAATTGGGAGGGAGAAATATGAGAGATGTGATATTAGAAAGTTAAGAAGAAATCAGACGACTGTTCCCAGACCTGTTTTGGTGAGTGTGAACGGAGAGTCGTGTCTGGAGTACGCCTCCACGCCAACGTATCTGTGGACGAGGTCAGAGCCCAGCAGGTCCACCGCCACGCCGTACACCAGCGGCCATGAAACCTCACCCAGAACCAGAGAGCCGGCCCAGTCGCCCAGAGACAACCTGTATGAAATAAAAGACTCCACGTAAACACAGATTGGTGAGATTACAGACAGACAGACAATGGAGACAAAACCAGTCTGTGTTTTTAGTCCCATTTACTGTATACTCATCATCAAATTGAGATGCAAGTTACAAGATAAAACTTCCACAGATCTACAGGCAGTGATGGAGGAAGTATTTAGATCTTTTACTGCAGAAGAAGTACTACCACACTGTAGAAAATACTTTGTTACAAGTAAAAGCCCTGCATCGAAAATGTTAACTAATAAAAGTACGTAAGTATAATCAGGAAAATGTAAATAGGTTTGTTTTAATATATAGACGTACCTCTGTCCATCCACAGTGCAGATGGAGACGCCCCACTTTGTGCTGTCCATGGTCTCCTTCTCTTTCTCCTGGTTTCACAAATTCAAAACAATAAAAAGGTCATTTGGGAATACTATAAAATTTATTATTTAAACCAGTATGAATATTACTTGTATAAAAATTAGGCTATCGAGTAACATATCAATTATGAATCAAAATTGATTAACCATTCATTTGATCTAGCTCCGAGACAGTTAACGACGCTTGTTTTACGGCACCAGCATATCAACACAACACCTTCCTTTATCCTTTAGTAGACTTCACATGACAATATTCACAACTTGGATTAAATTGAATTAAAAACCGTTTTGATTATTTTGATTGGTGAACGCTTACGGACTAAAGGAATATAAATAATCAAGGAATGGACACATTCAGACTTTATAAGACTTGGTAAGGAGTTGCCACTTTTTATTTGTCTCTCTTGTTTACTGTTGTATCAAATAGTTTGAAGCTTAGAAGCTTAATAACGTTTACATTTATATTATTATTATTATGAATAACTTACAGAAACATTGCGTGTCTTCTCTTTCTTTCTATCTCTCTTTCACACAGACAAGTGACGCAACGCTCAGCGCGTCTCACTGTAATTGTCTTCAGTCCAAAAAAGGACGATAATTATTTCCGAAATTCACAGCATGCTTCCATCCAACGAAACACTCTGCTCCAATCTATATTTGTTGGCATTTAGCCTTTCAAAAACAACACAAAGGGAGAAAGCACCTAACAGGGCGGTCTAGCAGCAATCAACAGCACCATAAATCTGAATGAATCATATGTTTGTGCTCATGGTTTCTGTAAAATTAACTGGACGTTTGAATTTTGAAGAATCTAACCGATCTAATGATGTGTAACACGTCCATATTGACAAAAGTTACCTGGCGTCTAATTGAGGCCTGAGTTTATTTCTCAAAACGTTTAACCATACCTGGCGAGTAAAAAGGACTCGGCTTTTAATTGAAGTTTTACCGTAGTTACTTTCCACCACTGTCAAAAACTTTCTGGTCTAAAGTCCACCAGTCTATGTTTAGAAGTTTAGAAACTGATCTCAGAATCTAACAGGATGTTGGGGGCAGGGTGGGAAAAAAAGTGACTGCTGACCTCAGTCCTCCAGAGTAGAACTCACCTGGACAGACGACAGCTGACGACACCTCGAAAACAACTTCTGAGTTTCTTCGGTGAAGGTGGAAAAATCTGGGATGACGAATCGGCCCTGCAGAGCTTTCAGGATCAGAGAGACGAATCCTGTGATGCACCTACAGCAGGAAAAACACTATCAAAACCAGCAACTCCACAAACATGATGACATCACTAATCACGGCCAAAACCACATCACCACTTATAACAGCATCCTGAACTTGAACCAGAAGACTCCTGTGATCCACAACTAGCTGAAAAACAATGACACCAGATCCAGAAACATGAGCACAACTGGTCACTGTCAGACTTCAGCTGGATATAAAGCAGCGTATCATCTGCAAAACATGGGAGGTGGATTTATTTCTAGTATGTCTGTAGTAACCTTGCCATCCTGGGAAACCAACCCGTTGATAATTTTTTGGACTCCAGCGCCCTTCAGTTGTCTGCCAAAATAGAATATATAGAATGTTTTTGTTCCTGAGCAGTACCTTTTCTCTGAAGTAAGAGGAAACAAGGTCGTAGTCTGCTTTGAGTTTCATATGCTCTCTTTGGGGGTAGGTATAGTGCGTATCTTTGATCCAATTCAGCTATTTGTTTACAAAGTTTTAATTGTTGTGAGTTATTTTTCTTATTAGCCCTAAAAGATATGATTTGACCTTGTAGATAAGCCTTTATTGCCTTTCAAACAGTTGAAACGGAAACATCTGGGGGTCACATTCGTATGTAAAAAAAGTGTGAGAATTTGTTCTGACAGAAATTTCAATAAATTTTCATCTGCCTAGGGAGTTAAACCTCCAGTTTCTTCTAGTAGCTCTTGATTTATTAGGTCAATTTTATTTCAATTAGGGCTGTCAAAGTTAACGCGATAATATTTTTATATTTATTTTATTTATTCATGCTAAATGCAGTACCTGTGAGGGTTTCTGGACAATATTTGTCATTGTTTTGTGTTGTTAAATGATTTCCAGTAATAAATATATACATACATTTGCATAAAGCATCATATTTGTCCACTCCCATGTTGATAAGAGTATTAAATACCTGACAAAACTCCCTTTAAAGTACATTTTGAACAGATACAAAATGTGTGATTAATTTGCAATTAACTATGGACAATCATGCGATTAATAACGATTAAATATTTGAATCGATTGACAGCCCTAATTGTTTTATTTTTTAGTATTACTATAGACCCGTTTTCTGTTAGTAACCATGATGAGGTATTTAGTGGGAGAAATCCAGTCCAAGAAGACAGGAAGCACCTGTGGAAGGTGTTTCTATCCACGGATCCCTCGGCATCCTGCAGTTTCCTCAGGTGAAAGAAACACTCTCTGAGACGAGGGTCGGACCTGTGCAGCCCGGAGCTCCAGATGGCCTGACAGAGAATCAAACAAACCCTCAGTTTCCTTCAACTTAAAATAAACACAAACCCCCCCAAAATATGGAGGACAGAACCTGCCAAAATAATAAATAAATTAATAAATAAATAAATGACTCAATAAATAAATAAATGTCAATAAATGTAATGTTTTACGCAAGAGATATGTCCCCCTTTTCCTTCCACAGCATGTTATATCTGTAAATGAGTAAAAAATACCTCAAAGAACTGGTTGATGTTAATTTTTCCATCTGAGGCGAAGCTGTCAAACAGCACATCAGCAGCCCTGAAAGCACAGAGGACCGACATGAGGAGGGATGGAGGGTGTAGCTAGCAGATGATGGTGGTGACTCTGAGAGTGACTGGAGGACTTACGCTCTGCGTTTGGACGGACTCTGCTGGGGGGGGAACCAGGGCTGGGAGAGGGGGTAGCCTCTGTCCTCGGGCTGGACCACCGCCTGGGGGAGAGGAGGCTTCAGGCCGCCATTAGTGGCTGACACCGGGACCACTGCACATAAAATCATAATGTCTCTTTATTATTATGATGTAAAATATGTTACCATTTGGATACTGTAGAGGCCATAAGTCAGTCCTGTGAGCTGAGTTTAAACTTTCTAAACAGGAAAAAAGAGATGAGAGATCTTGATCAGAGCATCAGATCATATGATAAATATTTTTGCGTCAAGCTGTGATCCATTCAAAAGAGAAATGCAACTATTTTCATTCAGTCCTAAAAGAAAAAGCTTAAAAAAATAATCTATAAATTTTTTTATTATTGTAACCATGACAACAAAGGTCCTGAGACCTTAACCACAGATTTACTTTTGAATCTCCACGCTGTACCTGCAGGTCCAGGACTCACGAGGCTGACGGGCCTCTGGACCGGACTCTGGACTGCAGTTTGGACCTGGTTCTGGATCAGGCTCCTGGGAGCTGGGCGAGGTGCTACATCCTTAAATCAACACAGAGGGATGGAAAAATAAGATCTCCTCAAACCATAATAAACACCTGTAGTATGCAAGTGTTGCAGTGGTGGAGGAAGTACTCAGATAATTTTCTGTCAATCCACTAATTGATTAATGGACTAATCATTTTAGCTGTACTTTTATAGACTAGTTTAATGTATAACAAACCATCATATTATCTTTGTATATTTTTTGCTGTCAGATAAATGTAGTGTGGTAGAAGTATAAAGTAACATGAAATGGAAATACTCAAGGAAAGTACAAGTATCTCAAAGTTGAACTTCAGTATAGTAGCAGTAAGTGCACTTGTTATTGAGAAGATAATCAAAGGTTTCTGTGTTGATTGAAGACAAGAGGAGTGTCTGATGCTCCTCTGTGATCCTGCTCAGATTGAAGGAGACCAACTCTCTGATCTTCACAGCATGATAATACGAGTGTGACATGTTGAAGCAGGTCTACCTGGTTCTCAGTGTTCCTCTGCTGACTCTCGTCTGTCATCCCTCCATCCTCTGTCGGAGAAGAGAAGAGAAGAGTGCTGCTGTTACTTTAATAAACACTGATGCTTCAGTTTCTGAGCTGATGACAGATCAGCAGCTGTGTGGTTTCTCTCATGTTTAATATAAAGCCAGAGGATAATGTCACAGCGTCTGATGGTGTGGTGATGAAGATTCTCCGTACAGTTTGTTAACCCAGTGGTTCCCAAACCCTTTCTGCAGGGCCCCCCTCAGGGGTCGCGTCCCCCAGTCTGGGAACCACTGTGGTAACCAGACAATTGGACAAATAAACCAGACAAAACCCGAAACAGAAAACCCCAAACTGACCACGGAGCAATACATGTTGCTGTTTTATTTTGGTGAAGAACATGTTTGAAGCACAGCTGTTTCAAGGCTGGTTTGAATTTGAACCGCAGAACAGAACAGTTTATTCAGAACCACCTCCACGACAAGAGAGAAAACTCTGTCCACTGATAAACGCTGTGAGATGCAGTTGAAAAGTTGATGTTTTTTATTTTCCGTTAATTATGCTAATTTAAAATTAGCATGAACGCACGTTCATTTAAATCCAGGTGGCATTCATCATGTTTACGTAGGTCTTTATGTTTACACAGTTATCTGAAATTAGGATCGTTTAATGGATCTAACGTGGCACGCGCGTACAAGCCCACGGTAAATGTTCATGCATGAGGCCCGATGATCCTTTATCTGACTGAGGTATCTGCAAGTTAGAATCTATGGCCCCGACCATGGAACAAGGGGCTTTAAACTGTGATTTGTTAGTCTATAGTATGTTCAGCTGATATTCCAGTACTGCTAACCCTAGACTAACCTTCTATTTCTATTGTGACGTTTGAAGAAGAGTTTACATACAGTACATGGAGTAGTCCTCTCACACATCTGACAGGGCACAATCAAGCTTTGTAGCAGCAGATTATGAACTTTTCAGCGGTGGAGTATATTATATAGTAAATATATAGAAATAGCTGAAATAGCTGAGCATCGGTGCAGAGCAGTGGTTTGCTATAGTTAGCCTCTCTGTGGACGGTTAGCAGCTCTGTGGTGATGACTGGGCAGCAGCTTAATTTAGAGACCAGCAGGCTCCGCCCACTAAAGGATACTCCACAGACCACTAATCACAGGGTGTTACACACACACACACACACACACACACACACTAACCTTTCATGTCTGGGTCTTTATTGGGCTCCAGCAGTTTGTTGCCGTCCAGACCGCCGTAACGTTTCCTCCATTTGCGTCTGAGAGACGGAGTTCTCTGGAAACTGAAGACACGACGAGAACAAGTTAAAAAACAACTTCTAAATTTTAAAAAACAATTCTGAGAGTCATCCTTTAATACACAACTATTCCACATCTAACCACTGAAATGATAACATCAGCACAAAAACACGCCCACAATGACAAAGCTAACATGCTAATGTTTAGCAGGTATAATGTTTTCTATGTTCACCATGTTAGCATGCTAACACTAGCTAATTATCAGTAAACACAAAGTCCAGCTGAGGCTGATGAATGTCTTTAGTTCTGCAGGTATTTGGTCGTAAACCAATACGATACGATATGACCCTTACCAAAAAACAAGTTTGTTCAAGTGTGCTATTGGTATACTTCTTCTAAACTTAAAATAAGAGACTATACTTTCAGTTTACTTTTTATGTACATATCAGAGATATACTTAACAAAAGTATACTTAAGTATACTTGGCTCATTCTTAATCTTTTGATTAAGAGATACTGAAGAAAAGTATAAGTTAATATATTTGTAGTATAAAAACTAGTAGTTTACTGAATATACTTTAAAGTGTACTTTCATAAACTATAAAGTGGGCTACAAGTATGTACAAGTATACTTGCAGTATAAAAAAAACTATTAAACTAGTAGTTTACTGAGAGTATACTTTAAAGTGCACTTTCATAAACTAAAAAGTGGGCTACAAGTATAAAACTAGTAAACTATCAGTACAATACTTACCCTTAAAGTATACTTTTATAAACTAAAAAGTGGGCCTATTTAGTCCAAAGAAGTATTGAAGTAGTATGCTTACAAGTATAAAAGTAGTCCACTATCTGTATACTTATAGTGTAGTTGCAGTACAAAATAAAACTTAAATGTAAACTAGTTGTGAACTCAAAGTTTACTATTCTTACATTTAAAGTACACTTAAAAGTATACTTTTATAAACTTAAAATCTGCAGATTTATTCATAAAGCAAATAATTAGTTAATAACGAGTAGTTGTAGTGTGTGTCTATAATAATACTTTGTTTTGTTTATTTTGTTTTAATAATCTGAATCTGTAAAGTAAATAAAGCTGTCAGATAAATGTAGTGGAGGAAAATGTACAATATTTACCTCTGAGTTGTAGCAGAGTTGAAGTAGAAACTAGCATACAATGGAAATACTTAAGTAAAATACAAGTACCTCATAATTGTCCTTAAGTGCAGTACTTGAGTACTTTCCACCACTGCAGGTAAGTTTTATTTCTATAGACAAAATCACAAATTTTCCTTTCCAAGCAGATCCTCAAAATTAATGATTCATTTAAAGTTTATCCCGTCTGATTTGTTTGGTTTATATTAATTAAATATTCTTACTGTACAATTAGGTATTAATCAATTAAATGCTTTAATACTACTTCCGTGACATTTGTGGTCCTCCATTAAAGTCCTGCATTCAAAATGTTACTTAAATAAAAGTATTACCATCAAAATATACTTAAAGTACCAAAGGTAAAAATACTAATTTATGCAGATTAATATCTATTATTGTGCTGTCAAAATTGATTCATTAATGTGTTTATCACTTTAATGTAGCAGCTGGTAAAAATGGAACTACTTTTAATGACTTTATATACTGCTGGTAGTTTAATCTATTATAATACATCATCATTTATTTGTTTATTAGATTTTGTTTTAATAATCTGAATCTGTAAAGTAACTAAAGTTATTAAATAAATGTCGTGGAGTGTCTCCTCTCTGTGTTGACTGATGGAGATGAAAACCTGTTGACATTGGTCCCTGCAGCCTCCTACAACAACCAGTAACCTGAACTGGGACCAGCACCTTTCAGCCCAGGTGAGGAGGTTTAAACAGCAGCAGCAGGTCATCTCTGTTCATGTCATCTGAACGCTCTGCCACGTCTCAGCCTGTCCCTCACCAACACAGCAGGAATGTAAACCTGGACTGTTCCCAGCTTTACAGCAGCTTCACTACATGGAAAAAGTCTAAGCGTTGTTCAGGAACAGACTCCAGATCTGATGGAGTAAAACAACAATAACACAGTAAATCACTGAATGTTTCTCACCACAGGTAAGAGCCGTCCTCTGCCTCCTGGTTCTGGATGTTCTCCATTGAAGCCTTCAGGTGTGTTACTCCAGTTCTTCTCTGTCTTCATGTGAGACGGGAGAAGCGGCGGCTGGCTCTCTCAGTGAGTGTGTCTGCAGGCTATAAACTTTCTTTAATGAATGGGATGGTCTGGAGAGGAACCAGTCAGTGCCTGCAGACACTCCCAGCTGCCACACACACTTCAACAGCAGCTAAAAAAATGAAGGATAAAAAAACATGTGAAACCACAACAAAAACTATAAAACAGCTGAACAACAAGGAATATATTTAAGCTTTTATGACATGAAATAACAGCTTAGACAAAATAAGAGTTCCCATGACACCAGAATGAGAGATTTATCTGTGATTTATAAGGACATAAATGTAAATATGTCAGTGGTTAGAATTAGATTAAAGGGTCACTTCACCCAAAATATAAAGATACATATTTTCTTACTTACGTCAGATGGTTCAGTTCAAGTAATTTATTGTTATATGCACAACAATTACGGAGAAGCAGTCGTTGGAAATGTAAATCTTGGATCTCAGGTTCCCTCCAACAATGTTCATTAAGTATGTAGCCTAAAAAAAGAAAAAACACAAGTAAAAATGAGAATCTGAGACACTTTGAACACTTAATCAGTCAATAACACTCTAACACCAAAATATATAATTTACAGTCTTTAATGCACATTTTTGCACATATTTAGATGATAATTTACGGTCTGTAATGCACATTTTAGATGATAATTTACGGTCTTTATTGCAAATTTTTGCACATTTTTGATTATAAATACAGTCTTCTTTAATGCACATTTTTGCACACATATATATTATGATTTACAGTCTAATGCACATTTTTGCACATATTTAGATTATAATTTACAGTCTTTAATGCACATTATTTTGTAATATGTACAGATGAACTGTCACTTAATGTACATATTGTAATATGTACATATCATATGTCACTGATAATATAAATCCTACTCACTGTACGTACATTATATTGACATCTTCACATGTACATGCTAAATATAATCATCTAGTCCATTTTTATCCATCCAGTATTTATTTCTTTGCATTTGTATTGTTTACAACTTCCAGAACATTTGACTTGTATATAGACGTTTTATTTTCATTATTGTATTCTTTTTTATTTTTGTTCCTAGCTGTTATTTCTATTGTGTGTATGTACATTGAGAGAGCTGCATAAAACCGGAGTCAAATTCCATGTATGTATATACTTAGTTAAATAAACCTGATTCTGATATTAAATATTCACAGTACAGAGAATAAACTCTTACGTAGCCGCTGGAAATATAGTAAATAATAAAAAGTATGTTTAGTGTTTCCATCATCATCTCTTCCAGCTTCTGCAGCTCTCACAGACACGATTAAACCACAGAGTTAAGCAGTTTATTTGTATTATTCTTTTTATTCTATTGTTGGTCATTGTTGTTCCTATATACTTGGCAAAATAAACCTGATTCTGATCAAATATAAAATATAAATAATATTGGTGAAGAAATACTTTTATATATAATAATAATTTTATTATATTTTCAGATGTTTCAACTGGAAATTAACATTAGTTTGTCATTGAGGCTTTTAGTGTGAAAAAGGCCGGAAGTTGATATTTTGAAAAGCGGAAATCACGATGTTTACATTGTTAGCACTTCCGCTCCCTGCCTCAGATAGCAGGTAGCAGGCGGATGTTTCCCCGGGCAGCTTTAACTATTAGTTGTAGTTTTATAAGGTTTTCTAAATCTGTCCCGTTAAACCGTTTGTCTGACGTCTCCAGAAACAGACAGATGCCCAAAAAAGAGAAAGCGGTGAGTCAGAGATCTACTCAGTGGAAAATAATATGTATTTAAAGGTCCCATATCGTGCTCATTTTCAGGTTCATACTTGTATTCTGTGTTTCTACTAAATGTTTACCTGCTGTAATGTTAAAAAACACTTTATTTTCCTAATTCTGTCTGCTTGAATATACCTGTATTCATGCTCTGTCTGAAACGCTCCGTTTTAGCTAATTTCAACGGAATTGCGTTGCCTGGCAACAGCTTGGGTCCATGTTTACTTCCTGTCAGCTGATGTTATGTACGTACGCTGCAACAGGAAATAAACTGGGACACATCATGGATGTATTAAAGGAACTGGATACAGCGTTGGAGGCGGGGCACCGTTCATTCCTATGAGAGTTGCTCATTGGCGCATGAAAGTCCGGAACGTCGACCGGCGCACTTCCTGGGGGCTTGGGACACATTTAGAATGTTAACGTTTAAAACTGTGTAATGGTCTAAATATTGTATATTTGTGACATCACAAATGGACAGAAATGGCTTACACACAATTTCTCTATACGGGGCTGTGTGTGTTTCTCCGTATATTGAGCGTTTTGATAGTTTAACAGTATTTATAAAGCACTTAAACCTGCTTTATAATGTAAAAGACATGAAAATCTCACTTTTTACAATATGGGTACTTAAAAATATTTTTATGGCAGGTTTTTTTGACGTGGACATTTTTGTCCTGTAAGGACATCAGATCTGTTTTAAAGGGATGCACACGGCTATGGAGTTACATTTGCATCTTTATTATGTAATCAAACAGAATAGGTTTCAGAGCAAAACTTGCCACACTGCAATCAAAAAATGTTTTATTGCAAATAAAATAAATTTGTGATTAAAAATGTATTAATGCAAATCAAAAACTTTTGTTTGCAAATTCAAAAGTACCATCCACGAGATCAAGCTTTCATTTTACATTTGCATCATTACATTTTTATTCACAAATGTATTTTACTTGCAATAAAACATTTTTTCATTACAGTGTGGAAAGTTTTGCTCTCAGACCTATTCTGTTTGATTGCATAATAAAGACACAAAAGTAACTCCATACAAGGGTACAATTTTGAGGTACTTATACTTAAACTACTACTTTATACTTCTATATTACTAAACGATGTACTATAACTGACCCTCCATACTGTGTTACCAGGTGAAAGGACAGCCGGCTGCCGCTCGAGCAGCACAGGAAGCTTCTTGTCCGGTGGCCCGAGACAAAAGTGGAGCTGTTACCATAACGGTGCACGCCAAGCCCGGCTCCAAACACAGCGGCATCACAGGTCACCTTCACTTTCCATCGCCACACTGTGTAGAATAACCAAACTGTTGGCGTGAACACCTGAAAGACAACTTTTCTTCTTCTACTCTTGCAGACGTTTCTGCGGAGGCGGTGGGAGTTTCCATCGCAGCTCCTCCGACAGACGGAGAGGCCAACACCGAGCTCATCCGTTTCCTGGCTGAAGTTCTGGAACTGAAGAAAAGTCACATATCTCTTGACAAGGTTCCTGAAACTTGTTAACATTCACATCGACTACAAGAGACAGTTTTTGGTCTTATGGTTTGACAGGTGTGTCAGGCTGAAGGTGAAGGGGATTTTAAAGGAAGCATGAGTGAATGGACAAACACAAACAGGCATAGACTGCTGCATCATCTGTTTAAAACAGCCTTGCAGTCAAGATTTTGGTGGATAAAAACTAACTTTCCATTCACTCTTAACACACATTAAAACCTGCCACCTCGACTTCCCTTTATCCTGACTCCTCCCCCCTCTTTATCCTCACTTTTGTACCTTTTTTATCCTTTTTTTTTATCACTTGCTTCACCTCATGTGTCCTACCCCTCCACCTTTCTATACTGGCTTCTTTGCCTCCTTTACACCATTTATTCTGCCTTGTCGACTGTCTTTATATAACAACTAGGGCTGTCAAAGTTAACGCGATAATAATGCATTAACACAAATGCGTTTTAACGCTAATAATTTCTTTAATGCAACTTGCAATTTTTTATTAACCTCTTAAAAATTCGACAGGGCACCGATCTTTCGGAGGTTGTAGCGGGCTCAGTTTTGCTCAGTTTTTTTTTTTTAGGTTTTCGCATGGAGCTTTGAAGGCATGTTTATTTCAGGTGCGAGCCGTCCTTTGTGCGCGGCAGCAAGTGGGAGAACAAACAGTTTTTGACCGCAGTGAAAATGTTGTTTTTGAAAGGCTAAACGACAACAAATATGACATGAAGTTGCTATTTTTAGGTTGTAGCGGCTCAGTTGTAAAGCTAAAGAGAAGTATACTTGTAACATATGAAACTACAAAACCTAATGAATCCATTGGTACCCACCACGTCATACTAGCTTGTCATGAAGGAGGCTAAATAACGCTCCAAACTTTACGCTAAATTTTGTCGAGGAAAAACTGTCACAGCCATTTTCAAAGGGGTCCCTTGATCTCTGACCTCCAGATATGTGACTGAAAAAGGATTCTATGGGTACCCACGAGTCTCCCCTTTACAGACATGCCCACTTTATGATAATCACATGCAGTTTGGGGCAAGTCATAGTCAAGTCAGCACACTGACACACTGACAGCTGTTGTTGCCTGTTGGGCTGCAGTTTGCCATGTTATGATCATATGTGAGCATATTTTTTTATGCTAAATGAGGGGTTTTGTGTCGTTAATTGATTTACAATAATAAATATATACATACATTTGCATAAAGCAGCATATTTGCCCACTCCCATGTTGATAACAGAATTAAATACTTGACAAATCTCCCTTTAAGGTACATTTTCAACAGATAAAAAATGTGATTAATTTGCAATTAATCACAATTAAATATTTTAATCGATTGACAGCCCTAGTAATAATAACATCTATTCTGCTTTATCTACATCCTGCTTTGTTTTACCTCCTTTCTCCTGTTTCTCGCAGGGGTCCAGGTCCAGAGACAAACTCATCAAAGTGGACTCCTCTCTCAGTCCGGAGGAGGTGTTGAGGAGGCTCAGACAGGCTGCAGGCTGACTGGAGGAGGTGGACGGAGGCTGAAACACGCTACTGCAGAACCACAGGAGGACGGAGGAGGAGGACGGAGGAGGATGGAGGAGGTGGGAGGAGGTTCCTATCCCATTCATTTCAACTGCAAAAGAATGTGAAGAGTTTTAGTGTGAAAACAAAATCATGGAAACTAAATAATAATAATAATAATAATAATGATATAGGAGCCTTATGCTGTCCTGTTTCGTCTTCTTGGACCACATTCACATAGGGGTTCACAGCTGGACCAGTATGGCTATTGGTACAACCTGAACAAAAACCAGAACATCACCATGGAAACGGACTGATCCACCAACCAACCAGTAGTGAGCAGGAGGTGTTTCCATCCCTGGACCTGCTGTCTGTCCTACTGGAGACTGGATATGATGTTTGACTCATGTAAAAGTGTTTTTTATTTGGGCTTTAAATAAACAGATTATGAATCTGTATGATTAAATCTTAACATTAAGATTTTATTAACTTAAAAGATTCAGAAAAGATCTCACAAAATGTTTTTGTTAAAAACTAATTCCTACAAGAGGTTTTACTAGGAGATATTAAAGGTCACATATTATGCAAAATGCACTTTTCCATGTCTTTTAAACATCAATATCTGTCCCCAGTGTGTCTACAGGCCACCATAGTATCATAAAAGACCATCCTCTCTCTTTTTCTCCTCCTCCGTTTGTCCGGAAATGGGTGCAGAAATAAAAATTCGCTTTTTTCCTAGTCTTCTGACGTCATTAGGCAGAAATGCAAGCCATGTAAGGGTTTCCTGGTCGAACCAGAGAGAACCTTCAGTAGCTGACCCCGCCCCACAGCGCGTCACTGTCTCTCCTCCTCAACCTAACTTGAGCAAAGTCTGCAAGAACCAGCAGAACAGGCTTCATGTACTCCCATCATCTAAATATAACATGTTCTTTCACAAAGGCTTTATGTAATTACACTGTTTAAACAGATGATATTTATATATTATATATATTTGATGTCATGCATGTAGCAGAGTACAGGTAGTAAATAGTGACTTGTAAGCAACACAACACATTTCTGTTTCACAGTCAAACTTTATTTGAGTTGACAGATGACAATATTAATTATTCACAGCATTTGTAATCATCTCACCTGTTAGTTAGTTATGTGACATGGTACAGGAGAAAGTCTTCAGCTCTGGTAAACTATGGTAAGCTAAGCTCCGGTGGTCTGTAGTCATGGTAACACAGAGACAGCTACTACTGTAAATAATATACCATTACTCTGATCTTCCATACATTTATCTTTTAGCAGAAATAATGAACTGACTACTGTTTCACATCTTCTATTTTCCACCCTGATGGTCGCTGTGTTTACACACCGTGTCATAGCGGTAGCATGTAGCTAACCCGTTAGCATGTAGCTACATGCTAACGGGTTAGCTCTGTATCTCCCATCTGCTTTCAGCTGTCTGCTCTCCTCTGGGATGATTCTGTCGGTCATTTCTCACAGATGGATCTGTAAAGACAGACGTAAAACAGAGTGTATGTTTACGGTTTACAGAGTTGATGCATGAGGTAAACACTGAGTTAACTAACAGAGCTATAAATAGTATTATTTACCTGAGAGAAACCGTCAGGAAAACCTGTAATCTGGACCGCAGATGTTCATCATGTGTCGCCGATTTCTGATCAGATTCCTCCGGTAACGTGCGCTGGGTGAAGTTTCTGGTTTATAAACTTTAAAGTGGTTTATAAACTTTATTCTAGCTGCTATCTCTCCACTCGTCTCTCTCTCTCTCTCTCTCTCTCTCTCTCTCTCTCGAGAGAGAGAGAGAGAGAGAGAGAGAGAGAGAGAGAGCTTCTCCGGGAGGGAGGGGGAGGGTGACGCTGTTGTTGAGGACGTTTGATTGACAGAAAACGCTGACCAATCAGAGCAGAGTGGGAGGAGACAGGCTGTGAATCAGTGGTTTTCAGACAGAGGCTGAATTAGGCTCTGAGGCAGGCAGACTCAGGCTGCAGTATGAGAAGAATAAAGGGTTTTTTGAACATTGCAGCATGTAAACATGTTCTAGTGCAACATTAAAATACATCTATGAACCTGGAAATGAGCATAATATGTGACCTTTAAATGAATATCCTGCATGTGAACACGCCTGTGACCCAGCAGTAGATGGCACTGTGTTACCTGCTTGACTCTGGATTAAACGTTGTTGTGAGATCTGCAGAAGCTGGAAGAGATGATGATGGAAACACTAAACACACTTTTTATTATTTACTATATTTCCAGCAGCTACGTAAGAGTTTATTCTCTGTACTGAGAAGATTTAATATCAGAATCAGGTTTATTTTACTAAGTAAACACATACATGGAATTAGACTTCGGTTTTATGCAGCTCTCTCAATGTACATACACACAATAGAAATAACAGCTAAGAACAACAGTGACCAACAATAAAAAAGAAAACAATAATGAAAATAAAATGTCTATATACAAGTCAAGTGTTTGGAAGATGTAAACTGTAAAAATGGTGCAAAGAAATGAATACAGGATGGTTATTCATGGACTGGATGATTATGTACAGCATGTACATGTGAATATGTCTATATACTGTGGTGAGTAGGATTTATATTATCAGTGACAGATGATGTATACATTACAGAAACAATGTGCATTAAAGACTGTAAATTATAATCTGAAAATGTGCATTAAAGACTAATTTATAATCTAAAAATGTGCATTAAAGACTAATTTATAATCTAAAAATGTGCATTAAAGACTGTAAATTATAATCTAAAAATGTGCATTAAAGACTAAATTATAATCTAAAAATGTACATCAGAATGAGCCCTTCATATCTACATACATCAGAACCGCACATATGGGTACTTGGCAAAAAGTCAAGGCCACGCCCCCTTTTGGGGATAGAAAACTGAAGCTCTGATAGACTTCAATGCAATCTGACGTATGTTTGGGTTGTAATTTTAACAAGTTCGTATGCATTCATCTCGTTATACAAATGTTTGTTTTATACACATGACTAATAATTATTTTGTGACCTTGTCTGAACCTGAGCGTTGGCGATACCTTAATAAATGAAGGTTGATCGCCACCATGTCCCTTCAGTCTTCCCCCATTGAAACACAGTGGAGGATATTGCTGATCCAGACATCTCTACATATCTGATTGAATCCCGTTAGGCTAAGTGTTGTCTGTAAATAACCATGTTAATTGCCAACTGTTTGATCTATAGGCTGAGATTTAGTTGGAGACGACAGTCTGATGCTGCTATAACGTTAATGTATGACTGTATTACTGCAGCAGCCTCACACTCAAGCTAACGTTAGCTAGCCATGCTAATCACTGTCGCCAGCATCATTTAGCCATTTAGCACACTGACAGTGAATATTCACGTATCGTATGAGCCTCAAATCTCAGTGTGAAAGCCTCGGTTAACCCGCTACACAACAGCTTTTCATCATTTTCTCTCCTGTGACAGCAAGTTTCTTTCCCCCAAAGGGGACCGCAGCCTCTGAGATGATGCCATGCTGGTCTGGTCTATAGCTTTGGAGTCTCTTTATGGTCGTTTTGCGCCTCTTTGTGGTCGTTTTACGTCTCTTTGTGGTTGTTTTGCGTCTCTTTGTGGTTGTTTTGCATCTCTTTGTGGTCGTTTTACGTCTCTTTGTGGTGGTTTTGCATCTCTGTGGTTGTTTTGCGTCTCTTTGTGGTTGTTTTGCATCTCTTTGTGGTCGTTTTACGTCTCTTTGTGGTTGTTTTGCATCTCTTTGTGGTCGTTTTACGTCTCTTTGTGGTTGTTTTGCATCTCTTTGTGGTCGTTTTACGTCTCTTTGTGGTGGTTTTGCATCTCTGTGTTCGTTTTGATCTCTTTGTGGTTGTTTTGCGTCTCTTTGTGGTGGTTTTGCATCTCTTTGTGGTCGTTTTACGTCTCTGTGTTCGTTTTGATCTCTTTGTGGTTGTTTTGCGTCTCTTTGTGGTCGTTTTATGTCTCTTTGTGGTTGTTTTAAGTCTCTTTGTGGCTTTTTTACGCCTTTTTGTGCTTGTTTTACGTCTCTTTGTGGTTGTTTTAAGTCTCTTTGAAGTTATTTTGCATCTCTTTGTGCTCGTTTTACGTCTCTTTATAGTTGTTTTGCGTCTGTTTGTGGTCGCTAGTTGGATCGGGTCGGGATTAGGCCGTGCGTGAAGTCTGTACTCACGGACTACCGGGATATCAGGGCCACAGCTCACATGAATGCAGGTCCCCGGAGCCCCATGTGATCCACCAGCGTTCTCAGAGTTAACGCCACTTATCAGCACGTGTAAAGTCTCTGGAGAAAAAAAATCTCATTAGCATCAGTCATCAGAACCAGAACCAGCGGATTGCCATGAGTTAGTGGAGCGGTAATGAGCTAAAAGTAAAAAGCTTCAAAGAGCTGTAGAGCTGCTGTGGATCAAAGCCTGGACCGATAATGACGTCCTCTCAAACATCACAGCTTTATGAAGCTCCATCCTCAAACTGCTGAGTTTGATTTTATATTCCAGCTCTTTGCAAACAAACTTTCTGCTTGTCAGGGACTGTTTAGTCAAAGTGAAGTTTATTTTTACTGTCACTGAGAACATTATATAAGGAGTAGCTCGGAGTGGGCTGATGGTTTATACATGCTGCTATAGCTGAAGTTATTTTTCATGGTGTGTCTCCTCTGGTGATCCTGGATCAGCAGCTTTACGTCTGCTGCTGAAGCTGCTGTCAGGCTGAAGGATGTTCAGACGACGTGTTAAGCCCCTGCTGGCTGGACGCACGATTTCCCTCCTAAATTTAAGGGATTCATAAACATAAATCCTCTTTTCCTCCATGTTGGGGGCTGGAAGATCCCTCGGTCAGTTTCTGAAGATTTCAGACTGTAACTACAGTTACAGGTTGCGTTCTGTAAAATAAAGTATAATTACTAAAATGATTCAAATAAGCAAACATGATGCCCCCCCACAAATGATACAGAGAGTCCTGAATGCATTAACTGTCTATGAGACAACGGACCCCTGGACACAAACATGTAAAAGACACCCCACCCCTCCAACACCTGAGCCACAGACTGAAAAAGACACAAAACAACTAGAAACAACACAGACACTTTGTGGTCATTTTACGTCTCTTTGTGGTCGTTTCGCATCTCTTTATGGTTGTTTTAACTGACTTTGGTCCTAAGACCAGACTAGGACCAATTTACAAAGAGAATCATTATTAATCAGAATTATAATATTTATAATGATGATTATATTTTACTTCATTATTGTTATTCCATTGATTGATTGATTGATTGTCTATTACACAGGGATGAGAGAGTATCAAACAGGAACAAAGAATCTCACTGCCATGTCAATGTGTATGTGATCAATAAACTAAACTTGAACTTGAACTAGAATCTCCTCCAGGTAGGAGCACTCAGATGAACTTTGGGACAGTGTCGGTCCTTATAATTCAAACAGTTTACTTGCTTATGGTACATAATTTATCTTAAGCCTGGCACCAGGAGTGCCAGAAATAAGCCACAAAAACCCACAATGGGCCATCCCGGTGACCTCAGGGTTTGAGGCGCTGTTACAACCCGGCTCTTAGGTTGCAACAAAAATGGGAGTGGAGACGAGGTAAATGCAAAAAGTATCAGTTTATTTACAAAACACTAAATTGATCAATAAATGTTTAGATCATTATCAGTAATCAGTGGTGTAGGAGTGCATGGATGTGTGTGTGTGAGAGCATATAGAAAAAGAGGAATAGCCGCGCCGCGATGTCCACAGGAATGGAATGATGTGCGTGCATGGAGAGAGAGCGCGTTCTGAATGGCGAAGAGGGTTTTATAGTCAGCGCTACACCGGGCCCAGGTGTAGCTCATCAACCCATCATGTCCTCATGTCCCCGCCTCAACCAGAGCCTGCAAGAAACAAAAGAGACCAGCGAGCCAACACACACCTAGTGGTGGGGAGGGGTCGTCACAGGCGCTGATGATGACGTCACAACGTCACCCGTTTAAGTCCTGTTGAGGAAACTTCGTCACATGTTATCCCTCCTCTCTCTCCCCTCATTTCCTGTCTCCTCTCCAGTATACACTATCAAAACAAAGCTAAAAATGACCCCAAAATAAAACTTTAAAAAGGGGCTCCAGGCCAAAGCTGACGGTTCCTGGTTCCTGCTCAAACAGTAATCCTTAAATAGAAGACTCAAGGCTCAAACATTACTGCTTATTTAAGCAACTCCACGTTGAATGAAATTCAAGTTGGTTAAAGAAGAGTCAGAGGAAGACTGGCCCAGAGCCCGACGGAGGATCAAACACCCACTGAAGAAGAAGAAGAAATGATCAAAAGATGCAGAGCTGCATCCTGCTGCAGATTCTCTTGAATACCAACAGCTTTCACTTTCACTACAAGTCAGCAGTATGTTTTGGGTGGATGCAGAGGATGGGGAGGTTTCTTCCCATAAAGAGACAATCACAGACTAAATCATGCCCTGGAGCCGGGCAGAACAAGGAGACGGGATTTAAACGTCTTACCTCACTTCTCTCTGCAGGTTTATTTATAGTGGATCTCCATCTGGGAGCTGACATAACGCTGCTTTAATGCTGAGGCCATTTTCTTTGTTTATTATCTATTCTCTGCGTACCCAGCACCAGCTTCACGTCAGCACAACGCTCTTATTCTCACACTAATGCCTCGCTGACAACAGGAGGATTTGGATGCAGCAGCTCTGAGTCTGCAAGCCGGATGTTTACCGACAACAATCCGCTCAGTTTGTGGTCGTAAATATAAAGTCGAGATCATCATAAAGTAAAAAAAAAAAAAGATATCAACAAAAATAAATTATCATCCTATCATCCAGTTTCCTTTTAGAGTCTCAGAGTCAAATGAATGCTCCAGACAAGAAGGAAAGCCAAAACAAAACAGTGTTTTTTTGTTAATAATAATAATATTGTTACATAAATACACATTTAAACAAGATACAGAACTGTGGAGCTTTGAGCTAAATGCCAACAGGATGATGATACTAACAGCTGATGAATGTCTTTAGTTCTGCAGGTATTTGGTCATAAACCAAAGTATTGGAAACAATAACCCCCTGAGACTGACTTCATTGTCTTTCAGAGGCTGAGGCACGTTCAGTTTTAGAGCTAGAAAATACTGGCATCATATGAAACTAAAAAACCTAAGGAATCCATTGGTACAAACCATGTCATACTAGATTGTCAGGAAGGAGGTTAAATAACAAAATTTTGGCGAGGAAAAACTGGCATGGCCATTTTCAAAGGGGTCCCTTGACCTCTGACCTCCAGATATGTGAATGAAAATGGGTTCTATGAGTGTAATAAGTGTTATGTAATTCAGGACGGTTTAGGGGACCCCAGTATGCAGAAATATTCAAACACACCATTTTAGAATAGACGATAAATAACATATTTATACAAAAACTGCATGTGATTATCATAAAGTGGGCATGTCTGTAAAGGGGAGACTCGTGGGTACCCATAGAACCCATTTTCATTCACACATTTTGAGGTCAGAGGTCAAGGGACCCCTTTGAAAATCACCACGACAGTTTTTCCTTCTAGCTCTAAAACTGAACCTGCTGCGTTTCTTTTCTCTCCTGTTATTAAGGTGAATATTATTAATGTTCTGCACTTAAAATTAGTTGATTTATAAAGAAACTATTTCATTGCTTGGATGGATACTGGAGCCACTCCTAAAATGGAACATTTCTTCCTTTAAAGTGAAGACTGACTCCAGGTTTGACCTCCTGCGTGTTAATAATGACCGTGATGTTATCCAGCAGCAACTTGAACAACAAACTTCCATGTTTGTTTCCCATCAGAGGTATGGAGGATTTTAAGATGCAGCTGCTCGCTGCGTGTCAGAAGGGTTTAAGTTGAGGTCTGGGACATTAATACCTCCATCCCTAATATGAAATACAAACAGAAGCACTGCAGGCAAGGAAATATATTCATCTGTGTTATTTCCGCTCTCTAAAGTTAAATATGAAAAAGGAAATTGGAAAAGGCTTCGTCTCTCGTCTCATCCACAGATTCATTCTGACTCTTTGTCTCTGAGATGTTCTGCTTGTTTTCAGGTAAATCAAAATAAATCACTTCATCCATAAGCAATCTGCTGGTTTCTGCTCTGGATCAATAACGTCATCAGCAGGAAGATGCACAAACTGTCATTGTTAAACTCACTATAGTATTTAAACTGTCACCACATTTATCATGTTGTCTGCTTGACTTTTACCTGTTTAATGTGAACATTACTGTAATTTGTGCTTTAAACATTCTTACAATATTATTCAGTGGTGGAGGAAGTATTCTGATCTTTTACTACAGTACAAGTTCTAATACTACAATGTAAAAACACTCTGTTGCAAGTAAAAGCCCTGACTTGATACTGAAGTAAAAGTACTAATACCACAGTCAGCAAAAGTATTATCAGCTAAATGTAGTTAAAGTATGAAAAATATAAAAAACTTTATTCTATTACATATATTACATCATTAGATTAGTACTTTTTTGGTGGGCTGATTGACGTTTAATCATAAAGGAATCTAATAACGCATTCATATTCTCATGTTTTTCAGCAACAAAACGTGTCTTAATAATAATAATAATAATAATAATAATAATTAATATTAAAACTCAATATAACTCATAATTAAAAACTCTTGAATCAAAGTTGACAAAACTCTCAATCATCTGTTTATTGACTTATTTAGTTATTGGACATAAAAATATCAGCACAGACTAATTTACCAAATATTTAATTTAATGTTTTATTTTTGGGATTTGGGATTTGTGTTTTTACTGTCACTTTGTTTTGAAAGGTGATATATTATTATTATTATTATTATTATTATTATAACTATGGAATATATTAATATATTATCATCACTTCCATCATAATTATTATTGTTGTTATTATTACTGTATATGATATATTAATACATTATAATCATCACCACCATCATCATTATGATTATCAATATAATCATAATAATGATAATTGTTATTATCATTATTATTACTGGATGTGATATATTAATATATTCTCATCACCTCCATCATCATTATTATCATTATTATTATTATTATTATTATATCTTTATGCAATATATTAATATATTCTCATCACCTCCATCATCATTATTATCATTATTATTATTATTATTATATCTTTATGCAATATATTAATATATTATCATCACCACCATCATCATTATCAATAGTATTATTATGTCTGTATGCAGTATATTAATATATTATCATCACCTCTATCATTATTATCAAGATTTTTTTTTTTGTATTGTTGTTGTTCTTACTAGATATAATGTATATCTAGTAAAATAATATATTATCATCACCACCATTATTATTATTCTATCTTTATGCAATATATAAATATATTATCATAACCTCTATCATTATTATTATCAAGATTATTTTTTTATTGTTGTTGTTATTACTATCTATACTGTATACATAGTATAATTATATATTATCATCACCACCATTATTATTATTATTATTATTATTATTATTATTATTATTATATATTAAATAAGTATCAAATAATATATATATATCAATATATTATCCCTAATTTCCCCCTGGGAATCAACAAAGTATTTCTGATTCTGATTATTATTAATGAATCTTCCGGCCTACGTCATACCCATGACGCCAACCGGAGGCTGGAGGGGGCGGGGCTGTTCAATCAAACATCCCGTGCGCGGCGGGGCAGCGCGTGAAACCGGAGCCACGGGAGAAAGACAGTGAACGAAAGCGCGTGAAACCGGAGCCCCGGGAGCAGACAGTGAACGAAAGCCCGTGAAACTTCGTCCTCCGTTACCTGGCAACATGTGGGTGCGAGCTTTGCTGCTCGCGGCGCTGCTGTTCGCTCTCTGCCCGGCTGGAAGGACGGAAGCCGAGAGGGACGAGAGAGACGTTCAGGACTACAGCTACGCAAACTCCAACAGACTGGTAGGGCACCGACACACACTACTACTACTACAGCATGAAATACTACAAATAAAATACTGCAAACAAAGAAGTAGTTTAAACATACTTTTAATCACAACCTTATTTATTTATTTAGCTATTTATTATTTGTCTATTTTTCTGTTTCAGTTTTACATCCATGAGCTCCATTATTTAATAATTATTTGTCGATATTTTCAAGGTTTTGGCCATAAAGAATCTTGTAAATAATAATAATAATAATACATTATTATTATTATTATTAGTAATAATAATAATAATAATAATCATATTAATAAATATATTAAAGCAATTAGTCGATTAATCTTTATTTTTTTGCCCTCTGGTTCCAGAAGATTTTCTCTATTTAAGTATTTGTATTTCTATATATTTAATATATAACGTAAATGTTCACAGTCAAATCTGTTAGCTGTAATTTGCCATTTGGAGGTTTAATATAATTAATTTGCTTTTCAGTAACAATAGCTGAAGAGACAGAGGACCAAATGAAGATTCATTTTTGAAATGTGCAGCGGCAGCAATGATTAGACAATTAATCAATAAGTCAATTGTCAGGAAATTAATCGGAAATTAGTTATTGAATTAATTGTTAAAAACATAACCAACAACTCTCTGGTGTCATTTTCCCCAATATGAGGATTTTCTGCTTTTCTCTGTTTTATTTAATTATTTTATATATTTATATTATTATAAACTGAATATATTTGGGGTTTGGACTATTATAATAAAATTAAAAATTAAAAAATAATCAGCAGATTTATCCATGAAAATAATAAACATCTACACCAACTCAAAGACATCACACAGAACTTTATAATAATACATCATCATTTATTATTATATACTGCTGGTAGTTTAATCTATAATGATACATCATTTATTATTATCTACCGCTGGTCGTTTAATGTATAATAATACACCATTTATTATATACAGCTGCTAGTTTAATGTATTATAATGCATAATTTATTATATACTGCTGCTAGTTTAATCTATAATAATACATCATCATGTATTATTATATACTGCTGCTAGTTTAATCTATAATAATAATATAATCATTAGTTGATTACATTTTGTTTTAATAATCTGTTAAGTAACTAAGGATATCAGATAAATTTAGTCAAAAGTACAATATTTACCTCTAAGATGTAGTGGAGTAGAAGTAGAAAGTAGCAGAAAATGGAAATACTCAAGTAAAGAAGAAGTACCTCTAAACTGTAGTAAAGTACAGTACTAAACGTAGTACTGCAGGTGTCTGTATTGGATGCAGCGACGATGGTGAAGTTATTTTTACCTGTTGGGAAGATGAACGAGTTTGTAGACTTCAAATGAGTCGATCATCTGTCGGCTTTATGACATGCGTTTGCGTGTGTGCGTGCGTGTGTGTGTGTGTGTGTGCGTGTGTGTGTGTGTGTGTGTGTGTGTGTGTGTGTGTGTGTGTGTGTGTGTGTGTGTGTGTGTGTGTGTGTGTGTGTGTGTGTGTGTGTGTGTGTGTGTGTGTGTGTGTGTGTTTTCAGCTCGGCGCTCTGCATGAAGTCCTGGAGAAACTGCAGACCAAGAGGATTAATCCCTGGGAGAAGAAGTACGGACAGGTTCCCTCTGTGAGTCACACGTTTAATACATAATAATAATAATCATTATTGATTATTAGTCATTATACCACTTACTGTTTATTCATTACATGTCCTTTTCATTATATAGATTACTGATTATTCTATACATTAGTTTATTCTAATTATTACTAATTATTTTATATATAACAGTTCATTCTATATATTACGGTTTATTCTATACATTACTCTGCACTGTGTTTAGATGCTAAACTGTATTTTGTCGTCTCATTATTTGTACTGATCCAGTGTTGATGCTCTGCAGTAATGTCTGTCTAACACATGGTGGCGCCACTTTGATTATAAACTTCAATGACTGAAGTGAAAGATTAACATTTATGAGTATACATTTATTCATACACAGAAGTATAAAGTAGCATCAGGTAAAATACTTGTGTTAAGTACAAGTACCTAAGAAATGTACTTAAATACAGTATGTGAGTAAACGTATTTTCCACCACTGGAACCACATCTGCTGCTCTGATTTATCCACCAATACATTTTCATATTAGTAACATCATGTCACACTGTTTATACTTACAGTAAATATATTTAAATATACACAATATTATATATTAATCAGGAATTAATGTTGTTTGTACTTCCAAACTCAGCATTACTCAGCATTACTCAGCATTACTCCTGATGATGAAGTTAATTATCTGTCAGCTGGTCATATCATAAATGAATGTTTAGAAACAGCTTCAAGACTGTGTTCATCATGTCCACTAGAACAGCTGAGTTCTATATCAACGTGGTTCTACATGTGGGTTCTCTGTGTTCTACATGAACGTGGTTCTGTGTGTGTTCTCTGTGTTCTACATGAACGTGGTTCTGTGTGGGTTTTCTGTGTTCTATGAGAACGTGGCTCTGTGTGGGTTCTCTGTGTTCTACGAGAACATGGTTCTGTGTGGGTTCTCTGTGTTCTATATGAATGTGGCTCTGTGTGGGTTCTCTGTGTTTTACATGAACGTGGTTCTGTGTGGGTTCTCTGTGTTCTATATGAATGATTAAAGTGTATAAACGTGGTTCTGTGTGGGTTCTGTGTTTTCTCAGTGCGACCTCGGGGAACACTGCGCCATCAGGAAAGGATCTCGTATCGGGAAGATGTGCGACTGCCCTCGAGGAGCTTTCTGCAACTTCTTCCTGCTGAAGTGCTTATGAGCCAATCAGATAACAAGAGTCTATTTTAACATGTTTATTTTACAAATATACGTATATATAATATATAAAACAATGTAAAGCCTGTGTGTAAAGTAGCATTTAGAGAGGAATAAATAAATCATTTAGTGGAATAAATCCTTCATGAATATTTATGTGTTGTTGCATTAAAGGTGTTTTATCTTTCTGATGACTCCTCTTTGATTTACTGCTTTTAAAAGTCATATTTCATATAAACGGTGTTATTGAGGGTTAAGGTTGATATGGAAAAACTGTTCATTAAGATAAAAAATTATTTCAGCATTCCTGGATTAAATTTAGTTTCATGATCACATCTGAGTTTTGATTTAATTCTTAAATTCATACAAAACTGGAAAACAAAATTAAAAAGTCAGATTAAGTTTATTTTCCTGGGAGCTGAGGTTTGTGATGGTTGATGCTTTAAAGAAATCAGATTTCAGTGAATCATATTACAATCTGACAAGGATTAACCAATTAATGGAGTATTTAACTGGAAGAAAAAATCCTACTGTGACTTTTTCACACAAAAAAGCCAAAAATTCTCTAATTCAAGCTTTTAAAATGTGAAGATTTGGTGCTTTTCTTTGTTTTATGTCATAATAAACTGAATATTTTTGGGTTGTTCGACAGAAAAAACAGGACGTTTGATATAATTGTGAGGACTTGAATCTTCCTACAATTTACAGACATAAAATTAATGAGAATCATCAGATTAAGTAATACGTCTGAGCATCGTCACTGAATCCGAATGTTAAATATATATCTTCCATATTACTCTGATGGCATCAGTACACTGTAAGAACATTAGATAATCATGTGAGTTAATGTTTTTCTGGTGTATTTATACCACAAGAAGCTGCTCAAATTAAATATTTTACATTTCTACACCAAATTTTATCCAAGACTCCATTCATATGTTGGAATGTTAGTTAAGGAGTGAAAACACCTTTTATTTCTAGAGTGAAGAGTGTTCTTGTGGCCAAAATCTATGATAAAATAGTATTTAACTGACTCAGAACTGGGACGATTCAGCTATCTCCTGATTCCATACTATCACCATACTTGGGTGCCGACAATATGTGTTGTGATTTTTAATTGTTGATTCAATATTTTGATTTATTGTGATTTTTGTTAACTTTAACACTAGACCATGGGGGAAAAGTTGAAGCATACACTTCTAGGGACTTTTACTTTGGAAAAGCTCTTAATTAATCCATGTTTTTCAGCATGTATATAGTCAGAGATGTCCTGAAGTCAAATATATCAGTCATTGTCAGGAATTATTTATTACATTTTTACCACCAACCCAAAAATCAAAGAATAAAGACATTTCCCTCACATATTAGTGGTATTTTCTTTTTAATTTATAAGGGACATGTAATGTTTTATACTTCTGGTGAATATAATCCATCAATGTTATGTCCATATATGTATTTTATTATATACAGTTCCCTTTGTTAACACCTTATTTTGAAAACCGGACGTAGTCACGTGTATACTTCCTCTAACTTCTCCAAGGTGGTCTCTAGCTCTCCTGTCAGCTCCGTTCTCTTTATACATCCATGGTCAGCTCCATCGGGGCCGTTTGAATGCATTTAACATAAATGTCAGTATATGGCTGCTCTACAGTTGTAGCATTGGCCCATTTGACCACAGAGATGAGTGACGGCCGGCTCGACCGCGATAAAGTTTCCTGTCCATGACAGAGTTAGCATGCAGCTTTAGCCGTGATGTCTAGTTCTGCTTTTCCTGCAATGTGTGAAACTCAAAGTGTTTCCATACTTTACTGGATGTTTTGGTTTGTTTTGGTTGATGGATACGGAACGGTTATGACGTCACGTTACTCAGACTACAACAATAAAAGCGGTAACTTCCTTCTGCCTCATCATAGACTCAAATGAAGCAAATATATCGATTCTGGCATTGAGAAAATATATATTTCAAAATCATAAAAACAAATACACATGTGAATCAATTTTTCTTCCCACCCCTTCTCATCACAGAGCTAAAGACCTTTAAATTGAACAGATTCATGGCTCAGATTAAACGCCTCAAGAATGATGCTTAAACATCTTCAGGTTTACAACAAAAACCACCAGGGGACTCATCACACAGATGAAATGTGCTTCAGTAAAACACCAAAAATCGATCAGTTTGTCAACTTCCCCTTTTTTCTCTGAATTTACATCATGCAAAAAGGAAAAGAGGATTAAACACAGGTGGAGTCCTCAAATCAACAGTCCTGCACAGCCAAGAGTTTTTGTCCCAATGGGTTTTTATTAGTAAGATACTTTACAGACGTCTAGACTCCTCGGGGTTGCTTGAAGTTCATGCCGACGGTGGGCTGGGTCACCTGCAGGTTGGACAGACCGCCGAAGTCCTGAAGAACAGAAACAAAAGACACTCAGCACCAGACTTCATTATGAAAACAGCAGATTTTAGGCGAAAAAGAACTGTCTGAGAGCGCCAGGGTCTGATAGGAACAGAGAATCCTTCAAACACGGGAAAGGCTCTCAATTTGATGTTCCTGTACTATCAATGACCTGGCGACGAGGACACCATGGTCACTTTCGATACAGGAGGGAGAAGAACACAAGCTAACATTTTATCTTTAAAGAGGAAATTAACACCCCGTTTCTAAAACCTGTATCTGCAAAGTAACGACAGCTGTCAGACTTAAGTAGTGCCGTAGAAGTATCATGTACCAGAATGTAAAAATATTCAAGTACCTCAGGATGTACTTGAGTAAACACTTTTAGAGTAGCACATTCAGAGTTCGTACAGCTTTAAGAGTAAAATTCAAGCACTTTCAAGGTACCTGAACCAAAACTGTTCAGACTCTCGCAGCCTTTATCACATCTGAACTGTTAATATAAATGCAATTACCAAAAAATCATCAATGTATATTGTCACTGTTTATTTTACTAGCTGTTCATATCAACTTTGTTTTTATTGTGATTCTTTTTTTTAAGATTTCTTTTTATTAGCAAAAGGCTTATTTTACAATTCAATTCCAACATTATTTTTTAAACAAATATTGAAACTACTAAAATAACATAAGAAATTAATAATTGTAATAAGAAAAATGTGGTAATGATATATTATTGATAATGAACCTATCCTTTATCAAATATACTTTACATAATAAAAATAATTATTATAGGACTGAGAAAGTGAAAATATAAAGATACATTCAAAGTAATGATTGAAATAAAGAAAAATGAATCGATGTTTTGATGCTGATTCTTTAACACTTAGCTCTGCTCCATGTCGGCTGTGAGACGCCAGGAGATAACGAATGACGACAGATCGTTTCATTTCAAATATTAATAGTTTACTTGAGTAACTGCGTCGATGAAACACCAGATCATGTTGAAAATAAAGCATTTTTCAAGGAGTACATTCCTCACCTTGAAAACATAACGGCATCTGCTGACCGTGCATGCAGCCTGTTGCTCCAGTTCATTTTCTTATTTTTTTCCCAACTATTTTGTATTTACTTATTTGCACTGTGGTTATGTGTTGTATACACTTCACGTCTTAATGCAAATATTCGTACATATTTCTTAGTCTCATTTCTTATTTTTAGGGCTGTCGAAGTTAACATGATTTCCACTAATTTCTTTAATGCAACTTGAAATTTTTAGGTTGTAGCGGACTAAGTTTTAAAGCTAGAGGGAAAATACTGGGATCATATGAAACTAGAAAACCAGTGAAGGAGGTTAAATAACGCTCCAAAATTACACTAAATTTTGGTGAGGAAAAAAAGTGGCATGGCCATTTTCAAAGGGTCCCTTGACCTCTGACCTCCAGATATGTGAATGAAAATGGGTTCTATGGGTACCCACGAGTCTCCCCTTTACAGACATGCCCACTTTATGATAATCACATGCAGTTTGGGGCAAGTCATAGTCAAGTCAGCACACTGACACACTGACAGCTGTTGTTGCCTGTTGGGCTGCAGTTTGCCATGTTATGATTTGAACATATTTTTTATGCTAAATGCAGTACCTGTGAGGTTTTCTAGATTATTTGTCATCGTTTTGTGTCGTTAATTGATTTATAATAATAAATATAAACATAAATTTGCAATAAGCAGCATATTTGCCCACTCCCATGTTGATAAGAGTATTAAATACGTGACAAATTTCCCTTTAAGGTACATTTTGAAAAGATAAATGTGCAATTAAATAATATAATCGATTGACAGCTCTTCTGATTTTTAATTTTAGTACTTATATTTTTTTTTACATATATGGTGTTTATATTGTATCATTATGTACATAAAATACATGTTACATACCACTTTATTTCTATTTTCTTACATTTCTTCATGTTTATATAAGAGCAACTGTATATAAACATGAAGAAATGTAAGGATCTATTTAAACATTTCTGATTCTGATAATCAAACATTTTCCAAACTTTCCAGACTTTGAATGAACCCTGAATGTTGTGACTACTCCCGTCAGTACTGTAGCAGACACTCACCAGCAGCTTCAGCATCTCCTTTGTGTCGGGATCAACTTCAATCAGCTCCTGGTCCAGGGCCGACACCTGGACAGGTAAACACACAGGAAACAGTTACACATCAACCGTCAGATCTACAGCATCAACTCTTTCACACAGGCTCTCCTTATTCCTCTTCACTCTCTGTTCTTGAACGCATCACTTCATTAAAGCTCACCAGCAGACGTCCAGTTGACTGCAAACTGAGGTGAACGCTGTTTTATTACAGCAACATTTGGGTTTATTCTAGAAAATTAATCTGTATATTCCAGCTGGACAAATTGGAGAATTTGCTGCTTTTTTTTCTCTACATTACAGTCAATTACATATTTTGGGTTTTGGACTGTTGGTCAGCAAAAACAAGACATCCGAAGACCACTTTATACATTTTTCACTACTTTCTGACTTCTTATGGACTAAACTATCATTAAAATATTCAGCAGATTAATAGAAAATTAAGATAATCTGCAGCTCTGCAATGAGCTTTACTGATGTACCAGAAACAAAATGTTTTTTTATTATGTTTATCAAAGTTGGAGAGACACCAACATGACGACCTCTGACCTCAATGTGGCAGGAAAAATACTTTCTGTACCGGTCAAGAGAGAAAAATACTTCCGACAATTATTATAACTTCCAAATGGACTATATTCATGTTGTTAAGAGTTTATATTTCACCATTTTGTTTGACGCTATTCAGAAAACAAAGTTACCAAAAGACATATGTGTTGTTCAGTAAACACTTCACTTCCGGTTGCTATGCTGATTTTATATTCTAACTATTTTATTGCAAAATATCTCCAAAGTTGTTCAGTTTTTAAGTACCGTAGCTGAACTTTATGTATTACTAATACATGTAGTCAACATTAAAAACAGAAAGACAGAGAATCAGTTAATGTTTCTGTTGCATTAAAACACGTCTGCCGTCACAGTTGACCTCTGTGTCGACCACGTGCATCACAATGTCTGTATGAGAGCGCCAGGGTTCAAAAGGAACAGAGAATCCTTCAAACACGGGAAAATGCTCGCAGGTTGATGTTCCTGTACTATCAATGACCTGGCGACGAGGACACCATGATCACTTTCGATACAGGATTGACATGTCAAGTCAAACACACACACACAGCAGATGATACTTTAAACATTTCCCCCCCCGACAGGACGGTTCATCTGTGTTATGTCATTTAGCACGAAAAAATAAAGGGTCAAAGGTTAAGGTGTGTGTTCAGTGCATCACTTCATGACACTTCTGGTGGACAGCATCACTGATTTCTCTACCGCAACGCTGAAGACCAGCAAACAACACATTCATGTCTGATTCTAAAACTGGAACACAGCAGCTCTGAGACGAGCAGTGATGGAGGATTTTCAACCACCTCTCAGTTCAAGTCTGCATCGTATCATCTGTTGTTTTCAATGAGCTGAGCTTTAACAGAATTAGTTAACAGTAGAGATGTACTGACCGATCAGTCTCAGATATGGCCGATTCTGCACCGGTCAAATTTACATGCATTTGCCGCACAATGATTCACATGGCGAGCACGTCGGCACTGACAGTAACAATTTTTGTCACAGCCACACAGCGTTGACAACTTGGCGACTTTCTTCTAACACTGTATGTGAATACAGCTCGCCACCTGGTGATGTTACGAACCCAGACAAGACGGCGTTTGGTTTTCTGACATATCTGGGAGTTTCACAACATGTACAAAGCAGCAACAGCGGTTATTTCTTCCATGGTTGATGGAGGAAAGAAACGTTGTTGGTATCTATGGAGACAAGCTCCGGCACATCTAGCGTGAATGAAAACAAATGATACCGGCGGTCCAACTCGCACGAGTAAAGCGAGGCGAAAACTTGCTTTGCTAATGGTGTGAACACAGCTTTAGGGACTTTATTTCTAAAAAAGCGACGAGCGACAAATTAATTAACTTATTCAGACCATCAGGGAAAACAGAAATATATTTAAATATATTAAATTAATTCAACCTCAGGCTGCGGTCACAGTGAGCTCTTCTCTCCCTCTCCTGTCAGTAGTGTATATAATATAATACACACCTTTACATTCTTGTAAATAGATACTGATTAATAAATAGTTTTGTACAAATGAATAAATAAAGACTTGATTTTCCATTAATGAAAAGTTACAAAAATTATCGTGTATGCTGTCAATTATAGTTCTTAGGAAGAAAACTGCAATGGGTGCATCTTGTTAGAAGCATTTCTGAAGAGGAAAACTCTTGAATGCAAACAAGAAAATCAAACATACCACACAAGCTAAATTAAGCCGGTCAATAACTTCTAATATTTTACATTTTCAGTTATTCTGCCGGCTCGACAACGCAACCACAAACTGTAGTTCAAAAGATTAACCAGACAAGCACCAACGTCTCTCTGGACATTTAAGTTTTTAAGCACCTTCAGGAGGCACATCCCAGTCAACACCAGACCCCTACCAGTTAAACCCACGTCTATGTTTACTGGTGAAAGCCTCCAATCGATCAGCCACTGTAGAACAGATGTGTGTGGTGCATTCACTGACCTCTGGCACGTAGTTATCCCTCCTCTCTCGCTCCTCCTCCTGCAGTTTGATGGAGATTCCTCTGACTGGACCCCTCTGGATCCTCTTCATCAGATGTGTCACATACCTGCAACAGCCAGCAAACATAACATAAATATAGATATAAACATAGATACAGTCTGGTTTAGCATCAAACAACGAACAGGAAGTGATTAAATCATGGTGCGATTTGTCTGAAGTGTGCCGACCATCACGGAGGTCTTTTGACCTCACGTGAAGACACTGCAGGTCTGATACTTCAGAGATATATTGACTTATTTGCTGCCTTCTCGTTGTCACTATAAAGCAGACAGAAACGCAACTGAAGCAGCATGGATTATTCCTGACATGACTGGAACACAGTGCTCCAACCAACATTTATTTTATTGATTTATCTGACAAATATTTTCACGATTTTCAATTAATAATCTAGTCTAAACGGTGTTTTTTAAAACGGTGAAAATTGAAGTTCACAGTGATGCCTTCTATCAGCTTGTTTTGTCCAACCAACAAAGGTTGTTCCGATACTGACACCAGTATCGGAAATGCTTCCGACACTGTCCAAAGTTCGGGATCGAGGGTTTGATGGGAACAGATAAAGCACTGGTCTCAATATTCAACAACAGACTTCATTGTGAGAACAGCAGATTTTAGTGGAAAGAGTTGTCTGGGAGCGCCAGGGTCTGATAGGAACAGAGAATCCTTCAAACACGGGAAAGGCTCGCAGGTTCATCTTCCTGTACTATCAATGACCTGGCGACGAGGACACCATGATCACTTTCGATACAGGATGTGTGCAGACGTTCAAGACACACGGCGGTTCTGATCAACTCACCCAGCGATCTTGTTGCGGAGCTTCTTGCTTGGAATGATGGCGATCTCCTCACACACCCTCTTGTTGGTGTGGAAGTCGCTTCCCAGCCGGGTGTAGTATTTCTCGATGATGACCCTGGCGGCCTTTTTCACCGTTTTGGTCCTGACTCGTCCCTGAAAGCAGAACATAAAACACAATCTTTATTCAGTTTGAACAGCCTCAATCAGCATCTTACTCACAGGTTTCTTTAAAACTGTGGGTCTGTATGCAACCCAGAAAGATCCTTACTGTTGACACATACTAATACTACTACTACTACTATTACTACTACTACAAACCAGCAGGAGTCTTTTGAAATCAATTCTCTGAGAGACAGGGAGCCAGTGTAGACCTCACACCTGGACTGATGCAGCCAATAAATCATACTCAACACTTCACATGCATGTTCTTTACAGTTTGACCATAACCGAGCTGACACCTATATGTAATATATGTTAACAGTCGTTATTGCCTTGGTAACGTTATTGCCTTGGTAACGTTAACCCTCTCCATGGGGGGGGGGGGGCAAGCTAACTCCCGGTTTAACCTCCAAATCTAACTAACTACGAGTCATATTTATTAGTTATTAAACCACATATGATGCCCCTTAATCAGACATAAAGAACAGTATGTGTATTCTGCCGTTCCCGTTGAACTAACCGATAAACCGTGAGTAAGAGCCGCGGTTCATTCAGCTCGCCAGCGGCTGCAGTTTCTCGGCAGCAATACTTTAAATAAAACCGCTTTGTTTGCGTCATCTCACATCAATACTGCGCTTATCTGATGTATTAAACACTCCGGTGTCTGCGGAGTAAATAATTGAGGAGTATAAACCGTTAAAACAACAGGATTAGTTTAGATTAGAGAGGTAGACATGCAGAATTCACCCACCATGTTGGATCGGCCTGGTAGAAGAGGACAAGCATTCTTCCGGCGGAAGTTTAAATCCACAGCCGGAAGTTGAGAACAGAAACAAGCTGCAGCCGCTGCGCCCCCCGAAGGCCGGAGGAGGGAACTACAACAACAAGTACAACAACAAATACTACTATGGAACTGCTACTACTACTACTATTACTACTAGGCTACTGATACTACTACTACTATTACTACTACCACTACTACTACTACTATTACTACTACTACTAATACTACTACTACCACAACCATTACTATTGGTACTAGTAATACTACTACTACTTCCGTCCAGCTTCCTCCTCATCCTCCCCTCTGCCACCACCTCCAGATCGTCCAGCTCAGATCCAACCACAGAGGTAGCCTTCCTCACCAGCCTGTTCAGTCTGTTGGCATCCCTTGTGTTGGTGTTAACAGTTTACTCTGTCCCTTCCTGTAAAGGGCCTCGGTGTTGTCAGTCCAGTCCAGTTTACTGTTCATATGTACTCCCAGGAACTTGTAGGTGTCCACCACCTCCACCTCCTCCCTTCGGATGGTGATGGGAGTTGGGGGCCTCTTGCTCCGCCGGAAGTCCACCACCAGCTCCTTGGTCTTTCCAATGTTAAGCTGGAGGTGGTTGTTATCACACCACCCTACGAAGTTCTCCACCAGGGCTCTGTACTCCTCCTCGTTGTCATCCGTGATGCTGCCAACGATGGAGGAGTCATCGGAGAACTTCTGTAGGTGAAACGTACCCGAGTTGAAGCGGAAGTCGGAGGTGTAGGTGGTGAACAGGAAGGGTGACAGCACAGTTCCTTGGGGCGCCGGTGTTGCTCACCAGCACATCTGACAGGCTGCCCTGCAGTCTGACATACTTTGGTCTGCTGGTGAGGTAGTCCGTAATCCAGGCCACCAGGCCATGATCTACCTGCATCCCCGAGAGCTTCTCATCTAGAGTGGCTGGATAGTGTTAAAGGCGCTGGAGAAGTCGAAGAACAATATTCTGACGGTGCTGTGCGGCCTCTCCAGGAGTGTGTAGGCTCTGTGGAGCATGTAGATGATGGCATCATCCACACCAATGTTTGCCTGGTATGCAAACTGCGGGGGGTCCAGGGAGTCGCTCACAAGGGGCTTGAGGTGCTGCAGAACCAGAGTCTGAAAGATCTACTGGCCTGTAGTCATTGGGGGTGCTGGGTTGTCCCCTCTTGTGTCCCCTCAACATGTGCACTAGTTAACTAGTTGCACTAAATGCTAATGAGGAGGTGGGGAAGGAGCATACTCTGAGGCTTTCTATTGGCATTCCAGTTCAAAATAAAAAATACAAACCAATCAAGACTCAGGATTTTGTCATTATCCCGCCTGCTTCATTTGCAGGTTGTGCACTAGTTAATATGTTGGCCTGAGGAATTGCAACTAGTTAACTAGTGGCTGCATGTTGCACCTTACATGTTAACTAGTGAAGGCCAAATGCTCACTAGTTAACTAGTTAAAACCTTTTTGACCTGACTAGTTAACTACTGAAGCTCAAAATATTTACTAGTTAACTAGTAAGGGAAAAATGTCCACTAGTTGCACTAGTGAGGGTCTTTTTTACCTTACTAGTTAACTAGTGCGGGCCAAAAAGAGCCACTAGTTAACTAGTGCACTGATATTTTCCTAACTAGTTAACTAGTGGAAGGTATTTTGTCTCACTAGTTGGACTTTGTGCCAAACATGTAAAGACTTTGACCAAACATGTTGCAAATTTGTCTTACATGTCGGACCTTTCCTTAACTAGTTGAGCCTTGCTCAGCACTAGTGTGCGACTGTGCCTAACTAGTAAGACATTTGTTTAACATGTTGAACTTTTTGTTGCACTAGTCGACATTTTCGGTGCACTAGTTGACGTTTTCGTCTTACTAGTTTGGCAAAACTGCTCACTAGTTGACTTGTGCGCGTGACTAGTTAACTAGTGAAGTGCTGCAACTGTCATACATGTTAACTAGTGAAATTTTACCACATCACTAGTTAACTAGTCAAGCGCACATGTCAACTAGTGAGCAGATTTAAACAGGAAGCTGTTCCTGTTTAAATCTGCAGCTTCCAGTTTCTTTCACCAGTGACTGCTGATTTGACCTGCACCAGCTGATTTCTTCTGTTCTGATTGAACTGGTGCTCAGAGGGATCAACGACTCTTTCAGTTGTCAGTCTGGTTGAACCATTGGACTGCGTTTTGTTCTCCATCTACTAAACTAAATAACACCTATTAGTAAAGAGGACTTTCTATCATTCAGACATATGTGAAATATATCAGAAAATGATTAGTAAAATACGTGGACATTTTTTTTTTTAAATATCCGAAAAATGTCTGAACTATAGTGTAAAATTTGTAAAAACTAAACTAAATAACATCTATTAGTAAAGAGGACTTTCTATCATTCAGACATATGTGAAAAATATCAGAAAATTATTATAAATTACGTGAAAAAAATCTTGAAAGATATCCGAAAAATCTGGGAAAATATCTGAAAAATATTGGTAAAATAAGTGAAAACTAAACTAAATAACATGTATTGGTAAAGAGGACGTTGTACCATTCATCAGATATATAGAGTCGTCCTCTCACACATCTGACTGCAGCAGATTACTAACAGCAGGTTTCCACGACTGTGTGACTGAAGCCTGATGTATAAAGCAACATTTACTAAAGCTTTGACTCTGACAGGTAGTTTTACTGAGGACTAGAACAGAAACTCTTCAGCCCTTATATATATATATATATATATATACAGTATATATACACTATATATTACATTTTAAAGTTACAACCTCAGATCAAAAACAAAAGCACCGTCAGTTTCTGTTTCATGAGACACTTTAATTTTCCAGTTGAAGCTTTAATCTCATTTCTAATGATGAATTACAGTGAACAGATGATGTGAAATAAAATCTCTTTAACACTTTACATGAATAAACAAATCAATGTTTGAACCTGCTGTTCAAATACACAGAAACTTCACTGTAAAGATATAATCAATAATCAATAATGGTAAACCAAAGAGTAGCCCCTCCCACCACCATCATGTTACTAAATAAACCGCCTGGCGTCATGGTAACGGCCTCTGTGCTCTACTGTATCCTGTCGGTACAACTGTAATTTATTCAAATATCTTGTTTATAGGCTACATATCTACAGACCATCAGATATAGGCAGGGGAAGGACATTATTATCAGACTGTTGGAGATGTGTCGGTGTTTTTGTTCTGCTGCTTTGCACGGAGCTGATACCCGCTCGCTCTCTCTCACATCCCCGGCTCTCTGCCGGTTCAATAACCTTTTATTTTGATGTTAATGAAATGTTAATAAAATGTACCTGAATTCACAAATATGTAGAATATTACTACTGACATTCCTGTAATGTTACATCACAACGTCTGCTGTAGTAGCCGTGTGTTTACTACGTGTTTATTTACATATAGAGTGGGGAAGTGAGATCAGATCACAACAGCTTCAACTATTTAAAGTTTTACTGTAGATGTCATCCACATCACCATGACAACCAACATCATCATCAGGACAACACAGTCACATGTTCCTCAAAGACTCTGAGAAAATCATCATCATCATCATCATCATCATCATCATCATCATCATCATCATCATCATCATCACCATCATCATCATCATCATCATCATCACCCTCGTCATCATCATCATCACCATCATCATCATCATCATCATCATCATCATCATCATTCTGTTGTCCTACAGTCACAGAGACCTTCACTGGTAAAACCTTCAGTGGGCGCTCATCATCATCATCAGAGCCAATGAATGGAAACATCCTCTCAGTGAAAGTGTGTGTGTGGGTGTGTATGTGTGTGTTAGTATCAGGATCAGAGAACGACAGCTTTCCTTTGTTCCAGTCCAGATTCACTCTGATCCTCTGGAGCTTCTTCTGCACTACGAGATCAATGGATGGACCTGGTGGGGAGAATGCTTCGTATTTACCATCACTGAACCATATTGTCCATAATCCAGACTGTATGTCTCCCTCCCTCTGGGCAGACTCTGCTAACACACCCAGTGCCCAGTCTGCACTGTCTCCAACCTGGACGTCCCAGCTGTGAGTCCCTGAGTTAAAGCCCTCAGAGCCCAGGACAGAGTAGTAGTGATCATCAAACCTCTCTGGATTATCAGGAAGCTGCTGTTCCTCTCCTGGTCTCACACTGGTCAGATCTTCAGACAGGATGAGTATTGGATCAGCAGTGTTTGGGTCCAGAATCACAGGAGTGTAGGAGACCATGTCCTTCATCTTGTTCCAGATGTTGAAGGTCAGGTTGCCCAGGTGTTTGGCCTGGTCTATCAGAGCTCCTGAGAGCAGCTGTGGATCCTCCAGCAGGGGGCGCTGCTGGACTCTTTCCACTGCAGCCTTGTAGTTGTGCAGAAATGAGACATCTTCAGCTCTCAGCTCGTCCTCTGTGGCTCTGACTGTGTCTGAAAGAACTGCTATCTCTCTGCTCACAGCCTCCATCTTCTCCTTCATCATCTGACTCTTCTGCTCCTCTTCCTCCCTCAGTGCAGCCATCCTGGCCTCCTCTTCCTCTTCTAGAAACTGGTGAAGCTTCTTAAACTGCTCCTTAATCTGCCTCTCTGTGTGTCGGGCCTGGACCTTCATGTGTTCTGCTGTTTGATCAAACTTCACTTTAACTTCTTCAAAAACCTTTAACTTCTCCTTTAAGGGCTCCAGAGTTTCCTGAAGTTTCTTCTTGTGTTGTCGTGCAGCTTCATCGATGGGTCTGAATCTGTGGTTGGTGTGTTTTTCTGAATCTCTGCAGACGACACACACCGGCTGCTGATGGTCCAGACAGAAGAGTCTGAGTTTCTCAGAGTGCAGACTGCAGAGAGCCTCTGAAGATCTCTGATCTCTCTCCTGTAAGAAACTCTCACACAGGTTCTTTAAAGCCAAGTTAGGAGGTAGGAAGCTCTTTGAATGTCTTCTCTTACAAAGTGGACACTCTTGGACGTGTTTCTCTGTCCACCAGCTCTGCAGACAGACTTTACAGAAGCTGTGGCTACAAGACAGGATGACAGGATCTTTAAAGATGTCGTGGCAGACAGAACAGCAGAAATCGTCCTCTAATCTGGAAGCCATTTCGTCTCTGAGTGAAGCTGAAAACACAGCAGGCAGACGGCTCAGCCACTCCCTGTTCCCTGAAAGTTACTTTCACTTTGAGTCTTTGTTCTTGTAAATCTCTGGTTCAGTTTGTGGATTCAGCAGCTGGTTGAAGTGGTAGTATTCCAGTATTCCCAATATTCCCTCCTGTAGATGTCCTCTCTCAGTGGAAGTAGTGGTTGTGGTCTAAAGGTCAATCGTATCGACCGTCTCTCAGTGTGTGTGTGTGTGTGTCCACTCAGTGAGGCAGAATAACAATCTGTTTCCTGGTTTGTCACAAGGATATTAAATGAAGGCTGAGACTCCGTCTTTGACCTCGTGGAGTTATGACTCATGCTCAGTGTGACTGGAGCTGTGATGTTGGAGTGTTACAGCAGAGGGTACTAGAAATAAAGGGATGGTTCCCACTCAGGTGCTCTTTGGGTGGACTCGGACTGACTGACCTTTTTGGGTATGATTTCTATTTTTCAGATAGAAATCATTTGTTTATGGTCTTTTATTAAAGATCTTTAAATAATTGCAGAGTTGTAATTCTCACCCATAAAGTAGTCTAGTATGACACCCTGCCTTTATTTGACACAACATGCTTTTGTATTAACCCTCTGAGACCCGACCAACTTTACTGTCTTTCAGAGGCTGTAGCAGGTTCAGTTTTTTCAGTTGACATGAAGGAGGTTAAATAACGCTCCAAAGTTATGCTAAATTTTGGTGAGGAAAAACTGCCATGGCCATTTTCAAAGGGGTCCCTTGACCTCTGACCTCCAGATATGTGAATGAAAATGGGTTCTATGGGTACCCACGAGTCTCCCCTTTACAGACATGCCCACTTTATGATAATCACATGAAGTTTTTTGAATGCAGTATAAATGTGTTATTGTCTCCTATTCTAAAGTGGTGTATCTGAATATTTCTGCATACTGGGGTCCATAAACAGTCTTGAATTACATAAATTGGGTATCACTGTAAAGCTGAGACTCTTGTGGATCCAATGAGCCCAACTGTATTCATGTGTGATGATGTTAGTCCCCATAGTAGACATTTCATTGTAGTGAGACCAGTTTTTAAAATTTGACCTCACTGTTTAAAATGACCTGTGGTGACCTCTAGGATAATCACAGCCTCATGAAACTTTACAGCCACAAACTAGAGACCTAGAGCATTCAGAGGATGGATGGCTTTCATAGCTAGATTGACAATAAGGGGGTTTCTGAGCAGTTTACACAACAGAAGTGCTCGCCATCCATCGCCGAAAAATGAAAAATCTCCAAATGACAAAAGGTTTTGATCCCAAATCACAGCATGGCTTTTTCTAGGGTGTTCCTCAAGGTCTTGGTGTCTCAATGTGGTATTTAGGAGGCAATATTGGTCATTTTTATCAATTCTTCAGTGGTAAAAAATTGTTAAATTTAGCACCAAATCTGTGTAACAAATGGTATCAACACAAAAATTGCTTTAACAATTTATGAGACATAATAGAGCATGGGGATGACCATCATATACTTCTATCATCATGTTCTAAACCCGTATACACTTTTTTCTAACAACTAAACTATATAACATCTTTTAGTTAAAAGGAATATCGACAAGCTAAAAGCATCAAAGACCATTCAAACGTATAGAGTAGTCCTCTCACACGTCTGACTGGACACAATCAAGCGTTGTAGCAGCAGATTACTAACTATTAAACATTAGAGTTAATTAAACTTACTTATAATTATAATAGTATCTTTTATTTATTCTTATCATGAAATTATACATTATAGTGGAAGTGCCCAGATAGTGGTCTATTCACAGCAGTCTGCAGTCTATCCCACTCATAAGAGCAGACAGCATCATTCTGATGTTGTGCAGTAATGTGAAGGCAGGAGTCGCTTTGTGCAGGAAATTAAGGTAAAAGTCTTAAAGGGAAACACGCACTTTAGTCTAAACATGTCTATACAGTATTTACTGACGGGTGTTTTTATAGCTTAAAGTTTAACATGAGGTCAGAAACTAAAGCTCTCTACAGTAGACACTCAAGCGCTCTACAGTAGACACTAAAGCTCTCTACAGTAGACACTAAAGCTCTCTAAAGTAGAAACTAAAGCGCTCTACAGTAGAAACTAAAGCTCTCTACAGTAGACACTAAAGCTCTCTACAGTAGACACTAAAGCTCTCTACAGTAGAAACTAAACCTCTCTACAGTAGACACTAAAGCACTCTAGAGTAGAAACTAAAGCTCTCTACAGTAGACACTAAAGCTCTCTACAGTAGAAACTAAAGTTCTCTATAGTAGACACTAAAGCTCTCTACAGTAGACACTAAAGCTCTCTACAGTAGACACTAAAGCTCTCTACAGTAGAAACTAAAGTTCTCTACAGTAGACACTAAAGCTCTCTACAGTAGACACTAAAGCTCTCTACAGTAGAAACTAAAGTTCTCTATAGTAGACACTAAAGCTCTCTACAGTAGAAACTAAAGTTCTCTACAGTAGAAACTAAAGTGCTCTACAGTAGAAACTAAAGCACTGTACGGTAGAAACTAAAGCACTCTACAGTAGAAACTAAAGCTCTCTACAGTAGACACTAAAGCGCTCTACAGTAGAAACTAAAGCTCTCTATAGTAGAAACTAAAGCTCTCTACAGTAGACACTAAAGCGCTCTACAGTAGAAACTAAAGCTCTCTATAGTAGAAACTAAAGCTCTCTACAGTAGAAACTAAAGCGCTCTACAGTAGAAACTAAAGCTCTCTATAGTAGAAACTAAAGCTCTCTACAGTAGAAACTAAAGCGCTCTACAGTAGAAACTAAAGCTCTCTATAGTAGAAACTAAAGCTCTCTACAGTAGAAACGAAAGCGCTCTAAAGTAGAAACTAAAGCTCTCTACAGTAGAAACTAAAGCTCTCTACAGTAGACACTAAAGCTCTCTACAGTAGGAAATAAAGCTCTCTACAGTAGACACTAAAGCGCTCTACAGTAGAAACTAAAGCGCTCTACAGTAGACACTAAAGCGCTCTACATTAGAAACTAAAGCACTCTACAGTAGAAACTAAAGCGCTCTACAGTAGAAACTATGGCCTTCCTTCCCAGTAAAACAGACACGCCGCTTGTGAAAAAAGTGCAAATCAGAAGCTGATGAGTTGCATCATTGAAAGAAACACGCTCAACACGTACGATGTGATGTCTGCGTTTAGCGTTGGTGTGTTTCTAATATGTCGTCATGGTAACGGCAGAGGCACCAGCACGTCCACGTAGCTGACGGGGAACAGTCCCGATCGGCCGCCGGCGTTGCCCTCGTACCAGTTGGCGTCGACCTGATTGGTGAGGACGATGACGTCGCCCACGCTGAAGCTCAACTCGCCCTCGTGGCTCGGGTGGAAGGAGTACAGCGCCCGGCAGCAGGGCTGATCCAGGACCAGCTGACTGTCAGCTGGGCGTGAGACACCGAGGCAGACAGAGAGAGAGAGAGAGAGAGAGAGAGAGAGAGAGAGAGAGAAAGTATTTACTGTTAGCAGGTTTAAACAGAGGTGGAATGTAACTAAGTACATTTACTCAAGTACTTGTACTTTACTTGAGTATTTCATTTTCTGTTACTTTCTACTTCTACTTCTACACTACATCTCAGACGGAAATATTGTACTTTTTACTCCACTACATTTATCTGACCGTTGCTATGCGTAACAGAATGTACAACAGACCATTGCTACGTATAACAGACCGTTGCTATGTATAATAGACCGTTGCTATGTACAACAGACCGTTGCTATGTATAGCAGACAGTTGCTATGTATAACAAACCGTTGCTATGTATAATAGACCGTTGCTATGTATAGCAGACCGTTGCTATGTACAACAGACCGTTGCTATGTATAGCAGACCGTTGCTATGTATAACAGACCGTTGCTATGTATAATAGACCGTTGCTATGTATAGCAGACCGTTGCTATGTACAACAGACCGTTGCTATGTATAGCAGACAGTTGCTACGTATAACAGACCGTTGCTATGTATAATAGACCGTTGCTATGTATAGCAGACCGTTGCTATGTACAACAGACCGTTGCTATGTATAGCAGACCGTTGCTATGTATAACAGACCGTTGCTATGTATAATAGACCGTTGCTATGTATAGCAGACCGTTGCTATGTACAACAGACCGTTGCTATGTATAGCAGACAGTTGTTATGTATAACAAACCGTTGCTACGTATAATAGACCGTTGCTATGTATAACAGACCGTTACTATGTATAACAGACTGTTGCTACGTATAACGGACCACTGCTATATATAACAGACCGGTGCCATGTATAGCAGACCGTTGCTATTTGTAACAGACCGTTGTTATGGACACAGTTTTGATGTCAGACTCTGGCGGACTGTTTTTGTGTCAAATTATTGATTTATTAAGTAAGTAGCCGTGTAATAAGCAGGATAGTAGCCGTGTAATAAGCAGGATAATGTACAGCTAGCGGGTCATTGTTGTTAAATAAACCCTGACAGGGCGATCGCCCTGAAGTGTGCCTGTGTATGATCACCTGAAACTAAGAATCTGGTCGTCTTCATGGAGTCTACCATGTTGCTCCTAAATGTTTCTACAGTAGCCCAGAACGGACAAACCAAACACTGGTTCTAGAGAGAGACTTTCACGTTTTTACGTAACCTAAAGAACATCGTAGTTCTCTGACACGCTTGTGAAACTGCGGTAACGTGAGCCACATAGTGTTAAACCGTGGTACCGCCAGCCGCCGTCTGACTTCCGTTGCCCCTAAACTGGTGTTATTATGGTATGGATGGCCTCTGAGCCAGGCCAAAACTAAATCACTAAATCCTACACACTGTCCCTTTAACAAACCAACCTGTTAGTCTTCATCCCTGAAGTCTCTTCTCTAGTGAAACCCAAAAATATAGTTTGAAAACATTTGAAATAAAACATAAATCTCACCTTTGTGAGTATTTTCTTACCGTAACAGGAGATGGGACTGCCGGGTCGGGACGGTAACACTGTGAACTGCTCTCCTGTCGCAGAATAACAAAAATATGTTCTAAATCTTTTAGACATTTTATTCCAGAGAAACTTGAGAGAGAAAACAGTATTTTCAACAGGAGTAACCTGAGGGAACTGGAGCTGTGATGGACGGCTGCTGGTAAAATCCGACTCCGCCGTTGTGTTCACTTCTGACTCGGATCCTTTTGGGTCTGAACCGTCGCTCTGGTTTGTTACTGGCAGCAGTCAGACTGTTTACAACACATACAGAACATTTAAAACTTAATGCAATAACACTGAAACCAGATCGAGAGTCTAAAATAAATAAATAAACCCTTCTGACTTAGGTGACTGATTTTAATGCCAACATCAGGACAAGATCTTCTATACATCAAATCAACCTGTTTATGTATATTCTTATGATCCTCACCGTTAACTCTTTACTTTGAGGTTTGTGTATAGTTTGAATTTGCACCTTATTGTTCACCAGTTTCCATTTATGACACTTAAGGCCTTATTTTAACAATCTTTATTACAAGGCTGTGTTGAATACTCGATTCTGATTGGTCAATCATGGCTTTCTGCAGTCTGTAATTTCTGTATAAGAGATCATTGCTATGTATAACAGACCATTGCTATGGATACAGTTCTGATGTCGGACTCTAGAGGACCGTTTTTGTGTAAAAATATTGATTCCTAAAGTAAGTAGCTGTGTAATAAGGGGGATAATGTACAGCTAGAGGGTCATTGTTGTGAAAGAATCCCCTTCAGGGCGATGGGAGACGGGTGGTAAACAGTGATAAATTCATGCTCCCCAGAGGATCTCTCTCCGTTGTATTTAGAGCTCCTGCAGTTAATAAACTTTGTACACATGATAAAGTATTTCTGTGGGTATTTATGGTTAATTAAGTGTAGAATAGTTTATATTTTGGTGATGCTGAAGTTTTCTCTCTGGTGTTGAACAGCTCACCTGACCTGCAGGTCGCCATGGAGACCCAGCAGGATGCGGTGGGCGTCGCGGTGAAAGTCCAGCAGAGCAGCGACCAGAGCGGCCAGACGACTGAGCTGAACGACCTGCAGGCAGAAACATCACCCTCTGAGTAATAGATCTGAGGTCAGTCAGAGTTTATCATCATCAGACTCACGTCGCTCTGCAGTAGGGTGAACATGCTCCTCTCCGCCAGCTCTTTGGACGTGATGAACTTGTCCCAGGCTTGATGGACCTCCTCCGCTGGGACTTTCCCTCTTCGTCTCCTCTTGTAGTCAAAGTCCAGCCGACGGCCGTTCAGCTTCTTCAGCTGGTACTGAGGAACCAACCAGAACGATGGTCAGAACACCTACACATGGTTACTGAATATCTGTATTTATATGATGAACATGAGCTGCTCTCACCCTGATGTCATTCAGCTCCGTGTTGTGGAGCTCCTGCAGAGGGTCGATGAAGGTGCGTTTAACGTTGACATCCAGAACGTCTCTGGCCTGAGCGACCTGCTGCAGAGCTTCACCCATAACAGTCAGAGCACCGCCTGAACAGGATGAGGACCAAACAGAGGATGAACCAGAGGATGAACCAGCGGATGAACCAGAGGACCAACCAAAGGACCAACCAAAGGATGTAGCAGAGGACCAACCAGAGGATGAACCAGAGGACCAACCACAGGATGAAGCAGAGGACCAACCAGAGGACCAACCAGAGGATGAACCAGAGCACCAACCAGAGGATGAACCAGAGGACCAACCAGAGGATGAACCAGAGTACCAACCAGAGGATGAACCAGAGGACCAACCAGAGGATGAACCAGAGGATGAAACAGAGGATGAACTAGAGGACCAACCAGAGGATGAACCAGAGGACCAACCAAAGGATGAACCAGAGGACCAACCAGAGGATGAACCAGGGGACCAACCAGAGGACCAACCAGATGACAAACCAGAGGATGAACCAGAGGACCAACCAGAGGATGAACCAGAGGATGAACCAGAGGACCAACCAGAGGACCAACCAGATGACCAACCAGAGGATGAACCAGAGGACCAACCAGAGGATGAACCAGGGGACCAACCAGAGGATGAACCAGAGGACCAACCAAGGGACCAACCAGAGGATGAACCAGAGCACCAACCAGAGGATGAACCAGAGGACCAACCAGAGGATGAACCAGAGGACCAACCAGAGGACCAACCAGAGGATGAACCAGAGGACCAACCAGAGGACCAACCAGAGGATGAACCAGAGCACCAACCAGAGGATGAACCAGAGGACCAACCAGAGGATGAACCAGAGGACCAACCAAGGGACCAACCAGAGGATGAACCAGAGCACCAACCAGAGGATGAACCAGAGGACCAACCAGAGGATGAACCAGAGGACCAACCAGAGGATGAACCAGAGGATGAACCAGAGCACCAACCAGAGGAACAAACAGAGGATGAACCAGAGGACCAACCAGATGATGAACCAGAGGATGAACCAGAGGACCAACCAGAGGATGAACCAGAGGATGAACCAGAGGACCAACCAGAGGACCAACCAGAGGATGAACCAGAGGACCAACCAAGGGACCAACCAGAGGATGAACCAGAGCACCAACCAGAGGATGAACCAGAGCACCAACCAGAGGATGAACCAGAGGACCAACCAGAGGATGAACCAGAGGACCAACCAGAGGATGAACCAGAGGACCAACCAGAGGACGAATTGGAGGATGAACCAGAGGACCAAACAGAGGATATACCAGAGCACCAACCAGAGGATGAACCAGAGGACCAACCAGAGGATGAACCAGAGGACCAACCAGAGGATGAACCAGAGGATGAACCAGAGGATGAACCAGAGGATGAACCAGAGGACCAACCAGAGGACCAACCAGATGATGAACCAGAGGATGAACCAGAGGACCAACCAGTAGAAGATATAAAAGAACCAATCAGAGGATGAACCAAAGAATGAACCAGAGGCCCAACCAGAGGATGAACCTCAGGACCAACAAGAGGAGTTTTAACAGAGGATTAAAACTCTTCCTTTTCTCACTGTTAGCTACATGTTTAATATCATATCTTCCTTAAACCGACTTCGTACCAAATTCAGAAGCAGCTCCGAGCTCCTGGCCGTAGTGCGACATGCAGTCTCCCAGCATGCCCTCTGTCTGCGGGTAACCCACCGACTTCCCCTGTCCTCGAATCCTGGACATCGTGTTGAGCATGCTCAGTTTAGCTCTGTCTGCTGTGAAAACACAAAGACAGTCACGTCATGTAGTAACACAAGATGGTTGGAGGAACATCTGTATAGTGTTGTGTTTATTACCTGGGTTTGGTTGGAGGAACTCTGTGGTTCTGGACAGCAGCTCCAGCAGCAGAGAGTGGATGACAACAACACTCTGACAGACAGAAACAGAGAGATGGAACAGAAAGATGAAGCAGTCAGCTCTGATCTGATGGAGCTCTCTGAATGAACACAGTGATGAGTCGTATTCACAGTTTTACCTTCTCCATCTTCAGGAAGTCATCGTCCATCTTTGTTCCTTCAGCTCCCATCAGCCGCTCGTTCAGCAGCTGCAGGAACAGATGAGGAACATCAGCAGTAGTTACTGTAGTAGTAATGGTATCAAAGGTAACTATATTCATATCATAGGAGCAGTAGTAGTAGTAGTAGTAGGCTACTAGTACTAATTGTACATGATTAAAGCAGTGATGGAAAGTAAGTAAGTACTTGTACTCAAGTACTGTACTTGAGTGCAATTTTTCCATTTAATACTTTATATTTCTCCACTCAAATAAAGATTTTTGCACCCAAAACATCTGAAGAGTTAATAAAATCTAAATATAATACTATAAAAGTCACAGTTATACACACAGAGTAATTTTTACTTTCAAATACTTTAACTACATTTTCCAGCTTACATATTTTTACTTTAAGGTGCTACTGATAACATTGATAACATTCAGCCACTAGATGTCACATTGTCCTCCCCCGCTCCATTGCATTCACTTCACAAGAAGTAGTTGCCAGACTTTTACTGTCAATTTCAGCCATTTATCCGTTATTTTTTCACACTAACTGATGACACACAGATACCACGTGATACCAACGTCGTTTTACTATTGGCTCACAAGCCTTGATAGAAGTTTTATCTTACACAGAGATAAACAAAACATTCATTTTGGACACGCCAAAATTTATAAATGATTAATTCACAATCATAATATTTTTTTTCAGAAAAAGCCATACTTTTATTCTGCACCTTTCTAAAAGCTTTGTGGATATATTATTATTTTTTAAAGAACATAAAAATGTTATCAATAAGACCTTTAAGTAACATTTACAATGCAGGATTTTTACTTGTAACCAGGTACTTTTACATGTGGTATTATTAGCCTAAAGGGTCTGAATACTTCTTCCACCGCTGACTAATAGTAGCAGCAGTTTTGGGCTGAACGGTAGTAGTATCTGTGCAGTATTGTAGTAGTATTATGGTAACAGTATTGTAGTAGTATTATGGTAACAGTATTGTAGTAGTATTGTCTGAGCTGTGGTAACAGTATTGTAGTAGTATTGTCTGAGCTGTGGTGACAGTATTGTAGTAGTATTGTCTGAGCTGTGGTGACAGTATTGTAGTAGTATTGTCTGAGCTGCGGTGACAGTATTGTAGTAGTATTGTCTGAGCTGTGGTGACAGTATTGTAGTAGTATTGTCTGAGCTGTAGTAACAGTATTGTAGTAGTATTGTCTGAGCTGTGGTAATAGTATTGTAGTATTATTGTTTGAGCTGTGGTAATAGTATTGTAGTATTATTGTTTGAGCTGTGGTAATAGTATTGTAGTAGTATTGTTTGAGCTGTGGTAATAGTGTTATAGTAGTATTTTCTGAGCTGTGGTGAAAGTATTGTAGTAGTATTTTCTGAGCTTTGGTGAAAGTATTGTAGTAGTATTGTCTGAGCTGTGGTAACAGTATTGTAGTAGTATTGTCTGAGCTGTGGTGATAGTATTGTAGTAGTATTTTCTGAGCTTTGGTGATAGTATTGTAGTAGTATTTTCTGAGCTGTGGTGACAGTATTGTAGAAGTATTTTCTGAGCTGTATTGATAGTATTGTAGTAGTATTTTCTGAGCTGTGGTAACAGTATTGTAGAAGTATTGGAAGAAGTAGTAATATCAGTTGTATTAGTAGAAGTTGTAGTAGTCAAAGTGGCATCAGTATGCTAGTATAGTAGCAGATGTTGGTGGTACTGTCAGTGGTACTGTAGTAGTGATTGTAGTAGTCAGTAGTAACCAGTAGTAGTACTAGTAGTACAACAACAACAGTATCAGGCTGATATCAGATATCAGGTAAACTGCAGGTTTTCAGATGGAAACATTAAAAGTACTTATTGTGATGTATCAATAAAGTCTTATCATTAATACTGATCTGATGGATCGATACCGGAACCAGCAGGCCTCGTGTCGCAGTAAATCCACTGAAGGGAATACATTGATCCTACATCCCCCGGTACACCTCATAAAACAGCCCGGTTTAACCCGGTTACCTGGCTGGCTTTGTGGAGCTGCTTCTTCATGCCGGAGACCGACATCTTCACCGGCGGACCGGACACAAACACCAGCGGCCGGCCGGAGATCAGCGGAGCGGATCACCGGCAGGCTCCGGCAGACTCCATCCCGTCTGAGAGGCTCCGACCCCCGCAGAGACTCACTGCAGCGAGCCGCTCCGGCTGGAGCCACCGGCACCCACTATTATTATTTATTAAACTATTATTAATGTATTATTACCGTAAATTAAGATTCATCATCATTACGATATTGAATCAGAGGCTTGTGTACAGGCATTTAATGCAACATTTATCTCTATATTACAAATATATGTTATTTATTTTTACATACATTTATATAGACTAGTTTTATTTATTTATGTAATTAATTATTATTTAGATATATTGTTGGTTTATTTTTTTATATAATCCATTAGCATATCCTTTAATATGATTTATTTATTTATGATGTTTTTTAATTATTTATTGTTTAATTAGAATGTTTTCTTAAACATTTTCTATTATAAAGTCATACTTTTTATTCAATTAAATCTGATAATAAATCAATGACTGTATTTTGGGATTTATTATTATTATTATTTATTATCTGTTATTTTTAAATAATCCATTAGCATATTAGCCTTTATTATGATTTATTTATTTATGCTTTTATTATTATAAAATATTATTCATTCTTTTAAAATGTTTTCTTAAACATTTTCTATTATAAAGTCATACTTTTTATTTAACTAAATATAATAATAAATCAATGACTAGATTAAATCAATAACACTGATTATTATTATTTATTATCTGTTACAGGTATCAGTCTGTAGGATTTATTGGATTAGATTTTAAAAGTATTTTGTTGTGATAAAATGTTTTATTTTTTTTAAATTTACTACTTTTTTTCCACACACTATTTTACTGCTGTATTGTTTTCATATTTTTATATACATGTATTTTTACTCAACATCTTCTAATATTATTAAAGTAATTGTATTAATTGTTGCTGTTAAATTAAATAAAAAAAAAATTGGATTAGATTTTAATTTTTATTGTACATTTGTTTCTCTTTTCCACTACAAATACATTTAATCTGATTTTATCTTTCCAATTTGAGGTTTCTTGAGCGCACTTCATTTCCCATGAGCAGTAGCGCCATGTGTCCTTGTCACATGACCGTGCCAACATGGCGGCCGCTGTCTCCAGCGAACATTTCGACAACTTGCAGCTTCTTCTGAAGGTATTCATCCTTATTATTCACTCTTTATAAACTCTCAGCGTTTAAACTGAAGCTCCATCTGTTGGTTTATATTGTAGTTGTTTGATTACTTCTGATTAATATGAATAAATAGCTTAAATTAGCCCTCTAGCATCTCATTCAGTTCAGGATGTAAACTCAGATAAAGACTCTGTCAATAAGAGTTTAGTCCTTATGTTTTTAGATTATGTTGTTACATATTATAATTGCTCATTACTTACTTTACACTATACATCATATATACCACTTTATAGACTGCACATATGTACATATTACATTTATTTATTGACAGACTGCACACACTATGTTCACCCATTCACTCTTCTTTTATATCTCTATTATTGTTTTTATAATGTTTGTATACCTTTACCTCTTTACCATTTATTATAATTTAACTGTCAGATCATATTCTTGTTTTGGATCTTGTTGGATTATTATTGTGGGGTTGCAAATATTAGCTGAAATGTTTTCTAGAGCTCAAACAATACTTCAGTTTTGAAGTCCATATACAGTGATGGAAAGTAACTAAGTACATTTACTCAAGTACTGTACTTAAGCACAAATTTGAGGAACTTGTAATTTACTTGAGTATTTCCATTTTTTACTACTTTCCACTTCTCCTCCACTTCATCTCAGAGGGAAATATTGTACTTTTTACTGCTCTACATTTATATGACAGCTTTATTTACTTTGCAGATTTATATTAATAATACCAAATATAATTAACTAACACATTATGATGTATTATTACAGATTAGGATAAGACTTTATTGATCTCTTTGTGAAATCCACAAATTGCCAAGCAGTGTACAGTAAAATGAGCTCCACCTTTACCAGCTGCAACAATAATCATAATACATAATATAATATAGATTATTTTGCAGAATGAGTACTTTTACTTTTTGGTTCTTTAAGTATATATTTAATGTTGATGATACTAGATCAAGTAAATAAAAATGAAATCAAGATGAAACCAACATAACTTTATTTTTATTTATTTCTTGATGATTGAATATTTTCCAGTGGCAGCACTTTTTTTATTGTTTTCATTTATTTATTCATTTTTATCTATTTTAGCATCAGTATATGTTTTCTTATTATTCTGTCCCTGGATATGTTTCTTGTTTCCTTTGTCTTTTATGTATGTGGAGTGTGTTTTATGGATGCAGTGTGGGTTGAAGCCCAGTCCTAATGTCCTACAATGTGGGACAATAAAGTGAATCTTGAATCTTACTGAAGTAAAAGATCTGAGTACTTCCTCCACCTCTGCAGATATTAATATATTGTCCGATATTAGTTTTTTTAATATAAGCAAACATCATTTCAGTTGATATCTCAGAATTATCTGACCAACAAAAATCTTCAATATTCAATGAAATCAGAGAAAATGTTCCCACCTGAGAAGCTGAAGGAGAGCTGGTCCACAGCTGTGCTCCTGATGTTGTTGTTGACTCTGAGCTGTTGTTGTCTCCTGAGGCTCCGTCTAAAGACGCAGTGAAGGACGTTTGTGTCCAGAGTCACAGAGGTCCGAGTCGGCGGCTGGCAGAGTCCACAGCAGCTACACTCAGCATCCCTGCCGCCCAGGCTGCTCAGGTAGGTGAATTCTCACTGGAGCAACAGTTGATGCTACATGAACAATAATACCTGTAAAGACTCTTTAATCATCATACTAAACATCATAATAATGTGAATGCACATTGCAGTGAGGAGAAAAAAAGGTCTGTGAATGAAATGCATCATTAAATAAATAACAATAATGAACTTTATTTATAAAGCACCTTTCACATAGGGGGTGTAGTTTCAAAGTGCTTTACAGTAAAGTCAATAAACAAGAGAATAAATAAAAACAAGTACTTAGTTCTTTATACTATGACAGTTTTCCTAAAATTAGACTGAAAAATCCCAATATATTGCGTTGCTTACATTATCGCAATATATTGAATCGTAACCCCTGTATCATGATACTTATCGTATCGCCAGATTCTTGCCAATACACAGCCCTAATGCTGAATAAATGAATACTCACAGAGTTTCTCTTTCAGCCTTCTGTAAGAGAAACTTTGTGTGATAGTTTGTATTTAAATAAAACAGCAGCAGAGGATCTAAGAGGACATTAAGGATTAGAAAACAACCAATAATTAGTAATGTAGGCTGGTCCCAAACCATTAAGAGCTTTGTAAACAAGTAAAAGAAGTTTAAAATCAATCCGAAAAGACACTGGGAGCAGGTGACGGATGATATACTCTTCTTGTTAAATGAACTCTGGCAGCAGAGCTCTTGATTAATTGTAGTTTATCAATGGATTGTTCTGGAACAATAAGAGGTTGCTGTCAGACAAAATGCAATTAAAAACTGAGTAAATCTAAACTGGTGATGATGGACGTTCAGTAGTCTGACTTTAATGTTCTATATACAGATGTTGGACTTAACAATAAACAGATCAAACCTCTGCGTGTGTGCGTTTTCCCTCCAGCTGGTTCGGTCTCTCCACGTTCTGTCTCACCACGTCCTCTTCTACAACCTCAGCTCTCCGGAGCAGATCCTCCATCTGTTCCCCGACTCGTTCCACTCCAGTCTGAAGAACCTGATCACCAAGATCATGCTGGAGAACAGGTCAGTCAGAATCTCTCTCTGTTCATAAGAGGACTGAGTCACTAATAACACATGATAATTCATCAACATCATCAGCATCAGTTAGCCTCATAATTACTGCTACGTCTGCTTTACATGGCTGCGTGTATGTGCTGACTCGTGGTTGTGATCGTTGCATGATTTGTCTTGTTGCTGATTTTGTTGCATCTTATTGTCACTTCATTGGCTTTGTTCAGTATGGAGGACAGAACCTGCAAAAATAAATAAAAAATGAATAAATAAATGACTCAATAAATAAATAAATATGTCATTAAATATAGCAAAATAATATTAAAAATAAATGTAGCCATTAATTAATTAATTGATCAATTGTGACATAAATTTATATTTCTGTTTTAATTTGCTTCTTTATTTATTTTGTCTTTGTATTAATTCCCTAGTTTATTTACTCTTATGTTTAATTTTCCCTAATATTTATTTATTATTAATCTTTAAATTTATTATTTTTTTTGCTTATTTTTTATTTATTTTATATTTATTTAAAATGTCTGTATTTATGGATTTATTTATTTTCTGTATTCTTTTCTTTTTACATTTCTTTTTGCATTTCAGGCTGTTACTCAACGTGTGTCCACATAATACATACATAAATACATTTAGAAATACTTATAAAATAAATAAAAGAATAAGTGCAAAAATAAATACATTTTAAAAATAATAAAAAATAAATAAAAGGGAAAATTAAACAGAAGAGGAAATAAATAAGGGAATAAATACAAAGATAAATAAATAGAGAAGCAAATTAAAACAGAAATATCAATGTCATATTTTATCGATTAATTAATGGCTACATTTATTTTTGCTACATTTAATGACTTATTTATTAATTGATTTTGGCAAGTTCTGTCCTCCATAGATCAGAGGACTGTTTTCCATTCAATTAAATTAAGACATTTAGGTTTTTAAAACATAGGCGTCTTATTACCAGGTGATACTTTATTTTATGGCTCCATAATTTCCGAGGATGTAATTTAGCACTAATTTTAAGAAAAAAAATGGAATTTCCTTAAAAGAAAATCTCACTTTAATTCCAAATAAATATTCATTATTTATTGTTCATTAGAAACTTTAACTCTCCATATTTGTTGAATTTTGCACCACATTTTCAATCAAACATTTCTTTAATTGTACTATAATTATTAACTAATTTCATGGTTCTTCCTCAGAAATGACAGATGTGTAAAGTAAAGCATTATTGATTACCCCTCTTCCTATTGGTTGGCTGAATGTGATGTAACTACAGGCTGTAATGACATCACACGTCTCCCACTCATGTCTTTCAGTCCAACATGGAGAACAGAAGCTCTCAGTAATCAGAGTGAGTCGATCCAGATTCAGGTTTTATCTTCCATCTTTGTAGAGTGCGTGTGTGTGTTAGGCTCTAAACTGTGTGTGTGTGTGTCTGTGTGTGTCTGTGTGTGTAGTCTCCCTCCCCCAGCTGAAGGAGTTGGACTGGAGAGTCGACATGGTGACCGGCTCAGACTCAGTCAGTCGGATGTCCATCCCAACCTGCCTGGTTCAGCTCAAGGTGGGTACCAACCTGAACCTCCGGGTACCGAGGTCACGTGTCCTCCGGGTACCGAGGTCATGTGAATTTCTGTCCATCATTCACATGAACTGATGTAGCCAGTACTTACCTTCCTCTATTGTAGAGTGATGAGGACGCTGTTCCTGCAAACAAAAGATGCTGTGAATCCGTCGCTGGTTGTAATCGTGCCCGTCACTCCTCCTAATCGCGCCCGTTGCTGGTCGTAATCGCGTCTGTCGCTGGTTGTAATCGTGTCTGTCACTGATCGCAATCGCGCCCGTCGCTGGTCTTAATCGCAACCGTCGCTGGCCCTAATTGTGTCCGTTGCTGGTCGTAATCGCGTCCGTCGCTGGTTGTAATCGTGTCTGTCGCTGATTGTAATCGCGCCCGCCGCTGGTCGTAATCGCAATCGTCGCTGGCCCTAATTGTGTCCGTTGCTGGTCGTAATCGTGTCTGTCACTGATCGTAGTCGCGCCCGTTGCTGGTCATAGTCACGTTCGTCGCTGGTCGTAATCGTGTCTGTCGCTGGTCGTAATCGCGTCCGTTGCAGGTCGTAATCGCGTCTGTCACTGATCGTAATCGCGCCCATCGCTGGTCGTAATCGTGTCTGTCGCTGGTCGTAATCGCGTCCGTTGCAGGTCGTAATCGTGTCTGTCGCTCATCGTAATCGCGTCCGTTGCTGGTTATAATCGTGTCTGTTGACGTGTCTGTGTGACCTGTTTTCAGATGGAGGATCCATGTCCGTCAGCAGGCAGCGAGTCGGTTTCCGCGGTGACGGTGGAGCTGAGCCGGGAGTCTCTGGACACCATACTGGACGGACTGGGACGCATCAGAGACCAGCTGTCTGTGGTCGCCGGGAAATGAGGCCTGGAGACAGCTGATTGGCTTGTTCATATGATGACATCACAGTTTTTACAGAATGACTGAAGCTGAACGTTAATCATCTTCACATTTGACTGATTTCTTCCACATCATGTTGATTATTTGTTGTTTTCTCCTGGAAGTTACTCGTCAGGTTTTTAACCCCGAACTAATTAACGAGTTAATTCATCAGTTGGTCGATTTACAGAAATGTACACGTTTTTATAACCGATTTATCATCAGAAAGAATCAACATTTTTTTCCTTTTTTTTCCTTCAGACCAAGAAAGAATGACTATCTGCCATCTGATATTTGTCATGTTGATAATTTGTCCATTGAATGATGAATCAAAAGAATAATTAAGGGTCCAAGCATGAAGTAATGAATATGAAATTAACTAGTGTCAAAGATATTACCCTCAAACTGCAGATATGTATTTGATTAAAGATTATTCTTTTTTACATCCACTAATATGAAAATAAACTCTTTAAGTCTTTAACATCTATGAATCATATTCACCTACATTTTATACTTTTACTTCCTTCTAAAATAAAACTACAGATGCTACGACCGCGAGATTCAAATATCGTCATTAATTAACTATTATCTGAAAAAATGTCTTTTAAAAAGAGAAGTCTGGTCATATTTTAATAATATTGTTGCTTCAGTGACATGACATTTACTTTAGAGTGATGAAGAGACAGTTTAATGATATTTAGATGTTGTTCCTCTGGAGGCTGAACAAAGTATTTACAGTCAATAACAGGATGTTGTCTTCAGACACACACACACTCAAAACACCCCAAAACAATGAGCTTTTTGTCCTGTATTTATTCTCAGTTTATTAACTGAATCTCACAGCTTCATCATCAAAAATAGATCCATAATACAAAGAAAGACTCCTTCACATTTATATTAGTACATCAGCTCTGAATGTGAACCCAAAAGTCACCAACACTACAAAAGTAAAAGTTAAAAGTGCCTGGATGACAGTTAAAATGTCCCGTCCAACACTGAAGACATCAACACTGATCAATCATTTACATTATTAAAGCTGAAATACAGCAAACTTTATGAACCAAAACTCATAATTTTATCCCTTAAACGTCTGTAATGTTTCCATTAAATACAGATGAATTGCTCATTTAAAGGTGCAGTGTGACAAATTAATAAAATATTAATAATACAATACGTGTGTGTGTGTGTCCTCAGGATGTTGGTAGGACTTTAATCCCATCCATGTCCAGCTCCACTGAGTGAACGCTGAAGTCTCCCAGACCCTAAAACAAACCAATCGGCACCACGGATCTGGACTTTATTATTTACATTATTATTATTTATATTATTTAGTATTAACATGTTAACCTTATTACACTGAGGTGTGTGTGTGTGATCAGTGTTGGTGCTTACCGGTGTGTTGTGGAGGACCTGCAGCACCGCCTGCCGCTGTCGAGGCTCCCGCGTCAGCAGGTAGAGGAAGCCCCCCCCTCCGGCCCCGGCCAGGCTCTGACCCAGGACCAGCGGCCTCAGGGCCTCCATCATGGCCCTCACTGAGGCCGGCTCACAACCAGGAGCCATCAGCTTCTTGTGCTGCCACGAGCGGTCCAGACACAGACCCAGTCTGGACAGAGAACCTGAGGGACAGATTTCAGACTGTGATTTAAAAGCTGAATGCAGTGTTATACACCCTGTTGAGGTGACCGGTCTCACCGTCTGAACAGGCTCTGGCACACTCCTCTGAGTTGGCCACCAGCTGCTGGGCGTTCTGGACCATCGAGGGCAGACGACTGTACCAGCTACGAACCACATCCTGCAGACAAAACCATCATCACCATCATTGTTTAATTTATTTTTCCCTGTGAGCTGCTCCTCCATTTCCTTTGTGCAGTGGATTGTGGGAGAATAGTGTCCATCAAAAGCACTCTTATATTAAAGCTGCACTAAAAACATTAACATATCATCACCTTTTAAGTTCATATTTTAAACTTATTTCCACATCCAGCAGCTGCAGAGCAACATGATGATTCATCAGGAGTCTTTGTGTTTGTGTCACCTGATGAATGACTACCTGAACAGGTAGTGAACAGAGTACCTGAACAGGTAGTGAACAGAGTACCTGAGCAGGTAGTGAACAGAGTACCTGAGCAGGTAGTGAACAGAGTACCTGACCAGGTAGTGAACAGAGTACCTGAGCAGGTAGTGAACAGAGTACCTGAGCAGGTAGTGAACAGAGTACCTGAGCAGGTAGTGAACAGAGTACCTGACCAGGTAGTGAACAGAGTACCTGAGCAGGTAGCAATCAGAGTACCTGAGCAGGTAGTGTACGGTGAACAGTAGTGAACTCCATGTAAAGACAGATAGTGAGAGACAGACAGACACAGACAGACAGACAGACAGACAGGCAGTCAGACAGTCAGACAGACCTGCAGCAGGTTGCGAGCCAGGCGAGTTTTCCCGGTGTACACCAGCAGGAGGTGCTGCTCCAGAGAAACCAGGAAGTCCTCTGGAGGACTGAGACGTTCCACTTCTACGTGCAGGGGCAGAGACGCTCTGGAACGAGCCACTTTGACTCCGCCCACCAGACCTCCCACCTGATCCTGCCATCCTCCACCTGGAGGAGAAGAAGAAGAAGAAGAAGAAGGAGTTCAGTCCAATCAGAGAGAGGCAGCAGACTGGTTGTCTCCTCTCTGATACTTGACAACACTGAACTGAAGACCCACCTGTGGTGAGAATCTGTTCCAGGTACAGAACGGCGTGGATGAGCGAGTCGGTGTCGTAGGTTTGACCCGTACACCTGTAGACTGCAGCCAACAGTGCCCCCGCCAGGATACTGCTGGTACCTGCAGGACAAGGACTGATTAACCTCTGACCTCCTGACCATCTGTATTTATCATTATTATTATTATTACTACGTATTATTAGACATTTAGACTTTGAGAGGTTTCATTAGTGGTGGGAATCACCAGAGGGTCCTACGATGTGATATTATCATGATACTTAAGTCACAATACGATCTTAATGCAATTTTTTTTTAAATTCAATATGCTGAATATTGCGATTTATTAATTTTTTCAACTGCAAATTATGCAGTTTGTCGGTTTTATGTAATCAGATACCATTTTCACTCTGTTCATTTCAGTGTTTTAATTCACATATCTGGAGGTCAGAGGTCAAGGGACTTGAAAATGGCCATGACAGTTTTTCCTCGACAACATTTTGCGTAAGTTTGGAGCGTTATTTAACGTCCTTCACGACAAGCTAGTATGACATGGTTGGTACCGATGGATTCGTTAGGTTTTTATCTTCACTCTAGCTTTATAACTGAGCTGCTACAACCTAAAAATCCCAAGTTGCGTTAATGTGTTAAAAAAATTGACAAAAAATAAGTTTTTCTTCACCTTCATTCAGAACATTTTATATTTAATATACAGTAGATTTCTCTTCTACTCTGGACTGCAGCCAAAACATTCAGGAAAGTTTCTCACAGGCTGCCGCTGCAGTGTGTGAGCACAGCTGCATGACAGCTCCCCTAAAGTGAAGCCATAACATCTGGATCGCCCCCTGGTCATTCACCAGGCTGCTAGTTTAGGATGCGCTTAATTTGATATGCAGCAGCTTTTACTATGAGCGGAGCATTTTAAACGTCAGTCGATCATATTCACTTAATTGTCAGAAGCCAAAATCATGATTAATATTTGATTGATTGTGCAGTGCTGAGTTGTTGTGATAGTTTTATTTCCTGCAGGTTGGTTTGTTTCTTACCAAGACCAGATCCGGTGGGCAGCACCGACCAGCTGTGGAGCTCCACCCCTCCTCCCCACCGCTGCATCAGCTGATCCCCCAGAGCATGCTGGGAGGAGAGAGACACCAGACCGCTGCACACACACACGGCCTTCAGCAGGGCTCCTGTAACAAAGAAAATATATTATTAAGAAGTGAAAGTCAGTTGGTCGTTTCATGTCAACATCAGCTCTTTATACATCCATGGATGGCTGTAACACACATGAACACAGAGGGAAACTCTCATTAACCCCGTCATTCCCTTTAATCTCCTACCAGGTGCGTGCGGCTGACAGTAGTCCCTCAGGTCATCCAGGTTGTCACACACCGTCTCCGTGGAAACCCCGCTGTCCCGCCCTCCAGTGTGGCTGACCAGCAGGAGGCGGGGCTCTCTGATGCGACGGGCCCGGGCACCAATAGGACGCTTCCCATCGACCTTCACTGCAACGTTGGTCACAGAGCCGCCATGCTCGAAGGCGATGGGCGGCGTGTCGCTCCAGCCGCCTGAAACACAACGATGCTGCTGTTTACTGAGTTTACCACAGCTGGAGGATACGTTGACAGCGTTTAACCGTTCAACGGAGGGAGGATTAAATGTAAATCAACTTAAATGTTACGGAGCTGATATCTGATTAGGACATTTCCACATAGATTTGTAAAAGCGGAAATACAAACAATAAAATATATATTTTTTGGGACAAACCAAATTATTGCTCCACATTGGAAGCACCACAGTTTGGCCTGACACTGATTTACACACAAATGGTGTTTAAAGCTGCTTTAAAAACATTTTTTTTAAATAAAAGTAGTTACCTTCACGGTTAATGTGTTAGCAAACAGCTGACTGTGGACACTAAATTAACATATAGAAAAGAATATTCTGGTATTATTTTCCGTCGACTCACCGGCCAGGTCCAGTCTGGAGGGACACTCCACTTCCTGCCACTCCTCCAGGGGTGGGACCTCCCCCTGGCCAATAGAGATGAACCTCTGCGATGACATCAAAGCTTGTCGTAGGAGCACCTGGCCGGCGCCTTCGTAGTGCCGCGCCGCCCGCACCAGCAGGTCGGGCCTGTAATAATAATAATATAATGACATTAATAAACTTAATTTTAGTGCTGTCATGGTTAACACGATAATAACGCTTTAATGCAAATTATTTTTGGGGCAAGTCATAGTCAAGTCAGCACACTGACACACTGACAGCTGTTGTTGCCTGTTGGGCTGCAGTTTGCCATGTTATGATTTGAGCAAATTGTTATGCTAAATGCAGTACCTGTGAGGGTTTCTGGACAATATTTGTCATTGTTTTGTGTTGGTAATTGATTTCCAATAATAAATATATACATACATTTGCAAAAAGCAGCATATTTGTCCACTCCCATGTTGAGAAGAGTATTAATTACTTGACAAATCTCCCTGCTTGTGCTCGCTCTACATAGAGATGAACGAGCATTGGTCAAAGCAGTGAGGCGACACACATCAGCTAAAACCACAATATCACTCTATATTTCACCTGCTTGGCAGTAATGTTAGCTGACCAGACGAATGTCTCTCCATGAATCAATGCTGATCCTAGTGTTGGCTTTTCCTGCCTCAGCCTCCCGACCGCGGTCGTAGGGAACAGGGGAGACACCAGAGTTTTGGTCGGAGACGATAACGGGACACGGGAGGAGGAGCTGCAGCATTTATTTCTGCACAAATGTCCACTGTACATTTCCTAGATATTCTCAGAGCTAAACTAACTCTTCTACAGTGTGTAGTGTGCGCGCATGCACGTGAGAGTGGAACGAAAGAGCAAGTGAGAACGAGCGCATTGTGTGAGTGAAGGCAAGCAGGACAGGCAGAGGAGCAGAGTACAGCAGAGACTCCGGCCCTGGAGACCAAAGCTACGGTCTCCCCCGCGTCCTCCAACCGCGGCCAACACTGTTTAACAGACGGGCTTCACTAGATAGAACTTTGTGGTTTTGGTGCTTCCGTGTAGTTTGTGTTGGAGTCTGAACAGCGTAGCCACATGCGAGTGCGCATGGGACACCGACCCGCAATGATTTATACGTGTAAGAAGTTAAAAACAGTCCCTTTAAAGTACATTTCGAACAGATAAAAAATGTGTGATTCATTTGCGATTAAATATTTTAATCGATTGACAGCCCTAGTTTATTTGTATAGTACCTTTCAGACAATAACTGCAGCTCAAAGTGCTAAACAATAAAGACATTACATGCACTGAGTGCTTCACATGAAAATTAACATAAAAACGATAAGATAAAATTAGTGACCTAAACAATCTGTGCGTTCCTCAGTCTATAAAAACAAGCTAAGACAGAATAAACATGTATAAAATACAACCATAACAGTTACAGTGCAAGATGTTATTAGGGGGCAGTCACGCTCACCTGCTCAGCCAGTGTTCTCTCTGCATAGCCAGGGCGTCGATCCCGCCCCTCAGGTTACCCTCCTCCAACAGGAAGTAGGCGGAGCTCCAGGCCTTGTTAGCGGCTGGCCCGCTCCTCAGGCCTCCCTTTCCTCCCGCCATGCACACCAACACGTCAGCAATACAGGAGAGGCAGCGAGCTGCCACGCCCAGCTCTGCACCTGACTCCGCCCCTGACTCGGCCCCCTGCTTCCTGCTACCTGCAGCAACTGAAAAAAAGAGCAGAAACAGGATGTTGAATTAATAAATACAAAATAAAGATAAAAACAGTCTCAACAGGAGGTCCATTCAGTAGCTGCTGATGAGTTTGACAATAATGCACAAATAATGAAAACATGACATGAACACAACAGTACGGGAATTCATGAGATTGTGATTGTGACTCACTGCTGTCCAGTGCCTCCAGCAGCGCCTCCTGCTGGCCTCCCAGCACCGCAGCCCTGAAGCAAGGCAGCAGGCAGACGTCTGTGCGACTCCTCAGGGCGTCCATCACTCTCCTCCTCCCTGCCAGGAACAGTAACTCCTCCCTCCACTGTAGCTCCGCCTCCTGGCAGGTGAGTGACATCACCTCCTTCAGAGAGAGCCTCCACGCCTCCCTCCACCTCCGCAGACAGCCGGCTCCACCCAGCAGCCAGCCGACACCTCCCTCCAGACCCACAGCACCTCCTCTGGGGTGGAGGACCGGGAAGAGACGAGCCTCCAGGAGGGAGCGTCGTTCTCCTCTGACCCACAACTCCTCCGGCCTGAGAGGAAGAGAAGAGGAGAGAAGGGGATGGGAGGGGAGGGGAGGAGAGGAGAGGAGAGGAGAGGAGAGGAGAGGAGAGGAGAGTTGAGGAGAGGAGAGGAGAGGAGAGGAGAGGAGAGGAGAGGAGAGGAGAGGAGAGGAGGACTTGTGGTTTACAGAAAAATCTCAACACTAAAAGAAGTTTAAACAGGAAGTATGCCACAAAATGATGTTTTAAAGATCAGGAGTCCTACTGGATTCCCGTTCTGCTGTAGAGGAGGCTCCATCTCTGGTTCAGGAAGGAGGAACTGCTGTCATCAGAGGAGACCTGAGGAGGAGGAAGAGGAGGTCAGACAGGAAGTGTCTCAGTTGGTTTCTGACTTCGGTCGGTGACAATATTTTTACATTTTATGATCAGAATATTACGAATATTGAAATTTGAGAGTGTTTTATTTGAACACTAATTTATTTTCTTTGGCTGTCTCTTGATTTTAAACCTTTTATTTTGTGGGTTGTGACTTAATTTCACCCGTTTTTATATCAGAATCAGGTTTATTGACAAGTAGGCTTTCACATACATGGAATTTGTCTTGGTGTTTTGGAGCATAACAATAAATATATAGAGAAAATAAAGAACTGCAACAGTCAAGAAACATAAATAAAATAGAAAAATATGACAGAATATGTATAACATATCTGTTTTTAAAATGAAGAGCTGTACAGTTTGTGCAGGAATGTACAAAAGTATGAAGTATGGAGAATATGTACAGAGATAATAATAATAATCCAAAACATGTGCATTAATGTGGATTCTGTTTTTTTTTTAATCTTCTACTTTTCCCTTTACTCTTTTTGTACACTCTGTGTTTTATAAATAAAGTTTTCTTGCTTAAAGCTTCTAAAAAAATCAATAAAATAAAATAAAAGTTAAATAAATAAATAAAGGATGAAGTCAGACAAGAGTTAAATATGAGAGTTAAAGTTCATTCTTGACCTTAGAAACACATCAACTCAACTCAAAGTCCACTTACTCGCTTCTTACAGTGCTTTTAACAGCAGCTCAGTCTCCCTCAGCGGATGAAGACCATGAGATATGTTTGAAAGCTCCAGATAAATCTTTTCAGTGAGTTAAATGTTTCTGTGTACCTCAAGGTCGTCCTGCGCTCCCGTCACCGTGTAGACGCTCAGCTTCAGTTCCCCCACCTCTATGCGATGTCCCTGGATGATGATGTCATCGGCCAGCTCCAGCTGCCTGATACACTGTGATGTCGTCAACTCGAGACCCGACAGTAAACAACCTGACGGGACTTCCAGAGGACCCTGGTGGAGAGGTCAAAGGTCACAAAGGTCACCACTGTATACATGAACAGCAGCAGTGAACTCTTCCTGACCTGCAGGTGACAGTGTTGCACCACCGCTCCGGTCGCCACGGCAACGTCTCCCTCCAGAACGCTGTTGATCACTCGACCGCCGTCGTCCACCGCACTATCCATCTGAAACAGGAAACTGCTGTGAGAACAGAGGACCTGATTGGGGACTGATTTTAATGACAATGATGATGCACGCTGAGGAAACAGGAAGTGTCACCTGGATGTGAGACAGAGTGTTTCTGTTCGTCCAATCACAGCTCAGTCGCTCCACGTGATGCTTTCCAGACAGAGTCAGATAGTCATAGCGACCGCCGGGGACGTACACTGTCAGGACGAGAGCAGCAGTCTTACCCACAGGATTTATGACATCACTACTAGTTTGGAGCCAATCAGAGTCCAGTATGAAACGTGAAGCCTCCGGGTCACTGACACTTTTCAGTGAAGCAGGAGACATCTTGTGTCCTCAGATCATTTACTTAAAGCTGAAGTTGGTAGAAACGGAGCAAATATGATTAAAAAAAGTTATTTTTATAAAACGGTCACTATATCCTGACAGAAGTGCATGAGACAGGTCATCTGGAAAAAAAATCATGTTCCTCTGTGTCCTCCGATGCTCTTAATGGCATCTGCAAGATTTCACAGACCGGAGGAAAACAACTAATCAGAGCTGATCTGGAGCCTGCAGTCTCTGAGCGGCTGTCAATCACTCGCCAACTCCGATCAAACGGTCAAACTAGGCAGCGCTGATCAAATATGAATCAATATTCTGTTACTGTAATGCCTATTTTTCTCCTCAAATGTTTTCAGAATCATCTTTTAGTGTACTGTTTAGCTGTAAAATGAGAACGTTTGTGACCCGGCAGCCATTTTGAGATCTGCTGAGGAAATACCAAGCACCGCCCACCAGCCGGAGCACAGCCAATAGGAACACTCTCTCAATGAAATGACCTGTGATTGGTCAAAGTCAAAGATTTCTTAAAGTCTGAAAACGGAGCCATGAGGAGGTGCAGAAGTCTAGTTTCCTCTCAGAACACTTTAAGTACAATATGCTGAAAGGTTATTATGGATATTTTCCCCAATGATGGCAAAAATATATACTGCCCACTGAAGCTTTAAATGATTCTTCGGTCTGAGCTGTTCCAGAGCTCCTTTGATTGGAAAATAGTTGGCAACACTGGGCTGGGTTTTTAAAGACAGACTGACAGAGATGGGATCCGCGGGTCTCTGCGTCCTCAGGTGAATAGACAGGAAGACGCCTGGCGTCATGGTAACGACCTCTGTGCTCTACTGTATCCTGTCGGGACAACTGTGTTTTATTAAAATATATCTTGTTTCTAGGCTACATATCTACAGACTATCAGACTACTATAGTCAGGGGAAGGTCATTATTATCAGACTGTCGAAGATGTGTCTGTGTTTTTTCCCGCTGCTTTGCACGGAGCTGATACCCGCTTGCTCTCTCTCTCCTCCCCGGCTCTCTGAAGCTCTGTACGCCGCTGTTTCCTGATAAAGGCAGCGGTGTCCTCGGCACGGAGGTCCCCGGGGCCCTCCGGTACAATAACCTTTTATTTTGATGTTGATAAAATGTACCCGAATTCATGAATATGTAGGATATTACTACTGACATTCCTGTAATGTTACGTAACAGCGGCTGCTGTGTGTTTACTACGTGTTTATTTACATATAAAGCGGGGAAGTGAGATCGGATCACAAGTGAAGACGCATGTGGAGACGCATTCTAATAGCAGGTGTGAACAGACGTACTTAAAGCTGTCCAACAATCGGATCACTCAGCACTCTGGACTCAGTTAATGCCAGGTCTGAACAGGGCCAAAGAGAGAGACAGACAGGTCTAAAGGAGAGACAGACAGGTGTAAAGGGCAGAGACACCCACCCAGACTAAGCGGAGCTCCTCTCAGGATCCTCCACAGCTCCGTCCTGCCGCCCCTCACCGCCGCCCCCTGTGGTCCAACAGCTGAACTGCAGCCGGCTCGCTCCTCACTCACAAACTGATCCTGAGTCAGATCTGAGCAGAGACACTTCAACACGTCCAGGAACAGAGACACCTGACCAACGAGATGAAGAGATAAAGAGGAAGACAGCACTGTTCCTGATCAGCTGTCCAACAGGAAATGACCAAAACTGACATCTGGACGATTAAAAACAGTGACAGTGACAGTGACATATTGATATATCACTGTTATCAGGTTGTGAGATCTTTGTTAAGTAACAAGAATCATGCACATTCATATGCATTTTTTTCTTTTACAAAATAAAATTATTATTCTGGTAAAAATGAAACTCTGGTGTTTGGGAGCATTTGAATGCATCCTCCCTCTTTGTTTCTGCTTGATCAGATAGACAGACGGACCGGTACCTGGAGGGGCGGTGCTCCAGAGTCCAGGCCCAGGTAGGTGCAGCCGTCCAGAGGAGCAGTGACGTGAGTCTGCAGCAACTTCTCTGATACAGACCTGCTGAAGAAGACTGGACCCGACACCTGCACACACACACACACACACACACACACACACACACACACACATTACATCAGATACAAACATTTATGAAATATCAACTTAAACATGAAATATATAATATGATAATCACAGGAATTTCAAGAAAGTTTTGGTTATAATCAGACTTATCTTTTATGGCAGATTTTTGTTTTCGGGCCATCGTAGATAAAAAATATATAAATTACGGCGCCAGGGGGTAGAAAAACTATGCATAACACACAGCAAAATCGTAAATTTGTGACTTTAGTCTCAGAAAATATTCAGGTTTTTCACGTAAATTTGTGATTTTAATCTCAAAGAATGTTCAAGTTTTTTTCTCGTAAATGTTTACTTTGTTCTTTGACAATATAAAATTTCTTTCTCGTAAATTTACGAATTTTTTCTCATAAATTTGTGACTTTAATCTCAGAGAATGTTAAAAGTTTTTTTCCCGTACATTTGTGACTATTTTCTCGTAAATTTACCACTTTAATCTTAGAGCATATCCAAGTTTTTTCACGTACGGTAAATTTACGGATTTAATCTCGGAAATTCTGATTTTTTTCTGAATATTACTCCCCTCGCCTGGTTCTTAAATTTATTAATTTTATTTACTTATACTGGCCCTAATACGGCATTGAATCTTTTCCACCAAAAAAAAGAGTAAAATTCTGACGAAAAATACTAAATATTAACCTGTTGCCTTTTTGATAATAAGATGTTAAGACTTAATTTCCCCGAATTAAATAAAAACAATTTCCCTTTTACCCCTGGTGGTATGCAGCCATGCAGATAGTTTCACATTCATTTGAGTAGGTTTGACAGCTTGAGAGCATCACCTTGATACGGCGGAGATGAAGAAAAACTGTACAGTAAAATACCTCTTTTCAGAAACAACGGGTTCTTCTGAGTTAATGTGACCCGTTCAGAAAATAAATATCAGCTTCAGTAATAGACTTCAGTTTCTGCCTTCACAGGAAATGTAAAGGTGTGTTTGATTTACAGAACAGGATAGAAGAGGAGGACGTACCAGGGGCACTTTCCCATCAGGCATCACAGCCTGTTGAATCTGCTCCGTTGTTCCCTTGTAGATGATGTCCCTGACCTGACCCTGGGACACAAAACAAACGCACCTTCAGTCTGGATTCATATTGTTAAAGTGAATAATACAAAAACAACAATACATAAACATAATTCTAAATGTTACAGTGGGAAGTAAAAACTGTAAATAAAGAGTTAGCACCTGTTGGTCGGACAGGTAGACGCCGTGATTGGCTGCATAGGAGACGTCGCCTGGTAACGCCAAAACCCGAACACCAGAGAAACCCTCCCAGGACAAAACTACACACACAGCAGAAAGTTCTGAGTACTCATCGATGATTTATACTTTGAATTATGCCATGACAAATACTCGATTCTGATTGGTTGGAAGGTGTGTATCACTTTTACATGACATCATCAGCCTACTGAATACTGGACAGCTGTCACCTCAGTAAATGATAGTTGATAAACTCACCGAAGTCCGGAGGGATGTTGAGGATCATGTCGGTGCTGCAGACCCAAACACCGGGAGGAGAACCAGAACAAATCTGGGTGCTGAGGCAGTCCAGCAGCAGGTCCAGACAGCAGACTGGAGCCTGGACGCTCTGGTCGGGTTTCTCTGGAGCCGGCAGCCAGCAGAACGCTCTGCTGCAGGAGCTCCAAGGGAAGTCACGACCCTACAGCAGGAAAATAAACACATCATGAACACATCAGCACGGACTGAAGAGGACAAAGCAACATCTGGAGGAGTAAACATGCTGCTGCTGGACTCACCGTGTGGAGGATGAGGATGTGAGCTTCATCCAGGACGTCAGCTGTCACCACCTGAGGAAGAGCATGACAGGAAATACTAAGAATGTTTGATCATCTTTGTCATACTGTACATCACAATAACATCCACTACTGGTGGTTCTGTGTTATTAGTCCTACTAGTATTAGTTATTACAGCTGCTGTGCTATTATTGTGGTTCTCTCTCTCTCTCTCTCTCTCTCTGTTGTTTCTCTTCATCCTCTGCTGACTGAACGTTTCCTCTCAGGTTGTATAAAACTAAACTGTTTTCTGTGATTTCTTCCTGGATTGTTTCAATTCTATTGTTTTATTCTACTGGACCATCTCAGATACATATAGATTATATATATATATATATAGAGATTATAGATTATATAGAGATATATAGTCTCTCTCTCTGTGTTGACCTGGCTGCTGAATCACTGACTGACTGATCTTATTTAACAGCCACATGTTGATTTATGATCTTCTGTGTGTTGTTGGTGTTTTTTTCTGTTTAGAAGCTGTTTATATATTTAGAGCTGGCTGATAATCTACTGAAGCTGCCGATACTCACTCTCACTCTCTCGCTCTCACTCTCTCTCTAAAACTGAACATCTTTTCGATCTGCTGGTCGGACAAAACAAACACTCTTAACAGCATTAATAGAGCAACAGGAGTCAGTTTCATGGATGATGAAAACGATCATCAGCGTCAGTCTGACCCGTCAGAGCGTCGTGAACTCACAGTGTGTCCGGCTCTGTTGCTCAGGTGTTCAGCAGCGACCAGCAGAGCGTTCAGTGTCGCCCCGCCGCTGCCCAGCGGCTCCTGGCGGTCCCTCACCGTCAAAACCAACGCACCCGGAGAGAGAGCACCACGCTGCTGCCGCAACTCCAGCTCTGAGAGACACACACACACACACACACACACACACACACACACACACACACTGTCTATCTATACTGTACATAACATTTCTATAATGTTCTTCTAAGGTATGGAGTCATAGAAGTGCCATAAAAAAAAAAAATCTGTAAAAAGATTTTAAAAAATAAATGTGGAAATATAAAGAGAAATAATAATTATAAGCATTTTCATTTATTTCACATTTATTTCTGTTATTTGTCTTTATATTTTCATATTTATTTATTTACTTATTCATTATTTTATTTATTTCTCTTTATATTTCCACATTCATTTACTTATTCATCTTTATAGTTCCACATTTGTTTATTTATTTACTTATTTATTATTTTATTTATTCCTCTTTATATTTCCACATTCATTTTCTTATTATTTTACAGATTTATTCTTTTTTATGGCAACTCCTATGACTCCATACTAAGGTGGGTACAATCTCATTGAATAGTTCAGAAATGTCACATGCAGAAGAAGCAGCATTCAGTTTTTATGCACCAAATATCTGGAACAAGCTCCCAGAAAACTGCAGGACCAACTCCAACTCTGAGTTCTTTTAAATCAAAGCTTAAAACTTCCCTGTTTGCTGCTGCCTTTTATTAAACCAGATAATGATCTTATACTGCACTAGAGCTTTTACTCTTGTGTGTTATTACTCTATTTTAGCTTTTTGCCTCTTGGATGTGGACTTTGTATCTTTGCACAAAAGCATGACAGATAGTTCCTCTTTAAAACTGTTTATAAACTGGGAAAAAAAAGTTTGGAAACTTGTGTTTGGTCGATTATTTCTCTGTTGTTACAATGCTAATGGTCATTGTATTTTACATCGTTGGAAAGCCTGTTCATTTACCTTCACAATGATGTCCAACTTGTAAGGATCATGCATTTGTGGGATGAGCAGCACAGCTGATTATGTGGGTGGCGCCCAAGAAAAAATTGTCAAAAATGCTCTGCCAATGGTAAACAGTGTATTCTCATAAGGCTACCAGGAAGCCTGCAATGACTGCCCTTCACCGTCAGGCCCGTTTGCGCTGGGGTCGACAACACAGACAATGGAACCTGAACATGTGGGGGAATGTCATGTTCAGTGATGAGTCCAGGTTCTGTCTGCAAAAGTTGGATGGCAGGGTCAAAGTATGGGGACGACGCGGAGAACGCTATGCTGATTGTTGCACCGATCGAGTAACAGCTTTTTGGTGGGGCAGTGTCATGGTGTGGGGCGGCATCTCCCTCACTGGCAAAACAAGGCTTGTCATCATTGAAGGCCATCTAAATGCAGTGGGATACTGGGATGAGATTCTGCAGCCACTGGCGATCCCATATCTCCACAATCTGGGACCTAACTTCATCCTCCAAGATGACAACGCTCACCCCCACAGAGCCAGGGTTATCACAGACTACCTCCCCTATGTGGGAGTAGAGAGAATGGAACGGCCTGCCAAGAGTCCAGACCTCAACCCAATTCAACACTTGTGGGATCAACTTGGGCGTGCTTTACGTGTTAGAGTGACCAACACAACCTCGTTGGCTGACCTGCAACGAACCCTGGTTGAGGAATGGAACGCCATCCCACAGCAACGTGTGACCAGGTTGGTGACCAGCATGAGGAGGAGGTGCCAGGCTGTTGTGGCTGTGTATGGATCTTCCACCGCTACTGAGGCTCCTGACGGTGTATTAAATGAATAAAGTGTAAAATAGCCAATATGTCTGGTTTGTTCCTTGTTACTGATAGAGAGTTCAATCATCCAATCCACCAAACAACTCACAACAAGAGTCAACACCAACAGGAGAATACACTGTTTACCATTGGCAGAGCATTTTGGCAATTATTTCTTGGGCGCTACCCACATAATCAGCTGTGCTGCTCATCCCACAAATGCATGATCTTTACAAGTTGGACATCATTGTGAAGGTAAATAAACAGGCTTTCCAACGATGTAAAATACAATGACCATTAGCATTGTAACAACAGAGAAATAATCCACCAAACACAAGTCTCCGAACTTTTCCCCAGTTTATAAGGATTTTATTCTGACATGTCAATAAAGTGAATCAATGGGGGAATTCACTTCCGGGAACCGGAGCCGTTCAAACAGCGGGCGGTCCCGGGTCCCGGTTCTGGTCCTCACCTCTCTGGAAGGAGTAGACGCTGTCTTTGTGTTGGCAGGTCAGAACCACCACCGTCCACCTCAACCCGCCGCTGTCCGACATCTTTATACCGTCTTCAACCCCCGTTCACCGGTCACACTCTATAAACCCTGCTGCTACACACGGACGTTTAACGGACGTTTAACGGCCGTTTAACCGTCATAACTCTATAAACCCTGCTGCTACACACGGACGTTTAACGGACGTTTAACGGCTGCTTAACGGCCGTTTAACCGTCATAACTCTATAAACCCTGCTGCTACACACGGACGTTTAACGGACGTTTAACGGACGTTTAACGGCCGTTTAACGGCCGTTTAACCGTCATAACACTATAAACCCTGCTGAAGGCTGTTTAACCGTTAACGTCAGTTAGTCAGTTAGTTACCGACAAGAGGGATCACTCTGTGACAGCAGACAAACACAGACACACGGCCAGGGCGGAGTCAGCTAGTCGAGCAGGAAATACCGGGAAATAAAGAGTTACAATACTGAAGACTGGTCCTCTCTAACCGGTTTAACCGGCAGAAGCCAACTTCTAGTTTTCTGACTGTTTAGCTTTGACCGTGCGAGCTTGATTTTAACTTGCGGACCCTCTCGGCGAGGCGGTGACTAACGACACAAGCCGTTAAACACTAGTGATGGGAATTCCGGCTCTTTTTAGTGAGCCAGATCATTTGGCTCAGCTCACCAAGAAGAGCCGGCTCTTTCGGCTCCCAAACGGCTCTTCGTTTTACCACTTCTGCCTTTTTATAATTCAGCCAAATGTAGCGCTGTTTTGACCTATGATTAGTATGTGTGCACAAATATCACTTAAATTATTCAATTTAATTATTCTAAAACTTATAATTTCCAGAATATCATAACTTTACATGCTGCTTCGTTTCCGACTGTCACTCATCTTGTCTGCTATTCGCGCACCGCACTCCTCTCTCTTTCTCTCCTGCTCTGTACCTGTAGAACAGGGGTCAGCAACCGGTACTATCAAGAGACATTTTAGGCAAAAAAAAAAAAAAAAAAGTCTGTCTGGAGCCGCAAAACATTTGAGCATTGTGATGCAGGTAACAGTTTATAGTTTAAGTATATAAGTCTAATGCCGTGAGGGCCAAAGAGACAATGTACTACGGAGCATTACAGCCACATTGAGGGGGGGAAAAAATCGGAGATTTCGAGAATAAAGTCATAACTTTACGTGAAAAAAGAAAATAACACGTAAAATTAATACTTTATATGACTTTCTCGTAAACTTATCACTATATTCTCATATTACTTTTTTCCCTCTCAATGTGGCCCTGTAATACTGTTTGGGTGTCTGTGTGAGACGATACAGACTGAACGGAGACAGGATTCATCTGCTTGGATTATTTTAGAGACAAAACAATTAGTTGATCAATAGCAAATATTTAATTACAAATCAAACAGTCTGAGGTCAGCCTCTGCAATAACAGGATTTACTGCTGTTTTTAGTAAAATGTACACAATAGTAAACTGGATATATTTGGCTTGATGGAATTTATATGGAGCAGTTTCATTATTTTCTGATCATAAACAAAACCACCATCAATAATGAAACTAAGCATTAGTTGCAGCCTTGTATTAGTTTTTAAACCCAAAACTAAAATATATTAAAGCACAACAGACGAAACTGTGCAGGTTAAAAACATTTTTAAAAAAAAGTTTATTGAACTATACAAAGTGAATTGAGCTGAAATTGTATATACAGATGTACATTAAAATGCCACGAAATAAATTTGGAGGCAGCAAACAGGAACGACAGACAAATTCAATTCATTCATTCATCGTCTTCATTCATTCATCGTCATCGTCAGCAGGCAGCGGTCTGGACCTGGAAAACAAACACGGTCTCAACCAGAAGGAAACTTAAAGAACACTCAGAACTAGAATGAACTAACGTCTCATTCTAGTTGCTTTTAATATAACTTAACACGTATAATCAGATTCCACATTTATTTATCGTCTGACTCGAGTTGCAGAAGTTTGAAAAACAAACAAAACAGCAAAGACATTTAAATTTTCTCAGAACAAACAAGGATTTTAAAAAACTAAAATATAAGATGCAGTTATGATTTAATTGAAAATTAAACTAAAAATCCGACAAAACATTTGGTACGAATTTTCAGTACTTTGTTTTATGGATTATACAATTGTGACTTGAAAGTATTGAGATTCTCATTTAAGCTGAAACACAAATCTGTGATCAGATCCAAATGAGACAAACTGAATCTACCATAGAGCTCCAACGAGTAATCAATCAAAAGACGATTAATCTGAAACCATTTTGAAAAATTTAACATTTCAGTTATCTCTTAAGCAAAAAATACTCAGTTTTCAGCTGTTCTTTGTCATACTTGACATTAAATTGAAAGTCTGGAATTTTGGTCCTTCATTTTTCACTATTTTGTTACAAAATGATTAATTGATGTACTTGAGCAGAATCTGCTAATTGATCTATACTGAAAATAATCATTAGTTGCAACTCTAATATTTTCTTGTGCGCAGTGGATTTTAATATCACGTCGCTCCTGGAGAATGAAAAGTCACATATGATGACTGTTGACTCATTTTATTTAGTTTTAACTCCTTTAAATTATTTTGATAATTAACCAATTAAGTAATTTATTTAAAAGCAAAACTGCCCAATTTTCCCAGCTTTTCTTTTATAATTAGCTGAGTATTTTGGGGTTTTGGAAAAAACAAGCAATTTGAAAATATTTTCTAGCATTTCTCAGTCCAAACAATTTATCAATTAATTGAGAAAATAATCGAATGATTAATTGATAAAAATGAATTGTTAGTTGCAGGCCAGTCGTTAGACAAGGCTGCTTGAGCTATTGGCAGAAAAATAAGATACCTAAGTTTTAATTTAAGACATATCCTGACTAACAGGAGTAGACATGGAGGAGCAAACTATGGAGTCATACGAGTGCCATAAGAAAGAATACATCTGAAAAAGATGAAAATAAATGTGGAAATATAAAGAGGAAAAAATTAATTCAAAAAAGCGGAAAATATAAATAGGAATAAACAAAACAATAAATAAGTAAATAGAAAATGTGGAAATATAAAGAATAAATAAGTTAATTAAAAATGTGGAAATACAAAGAGGAATAAATAAAATAAGTAAAGCAATAGGGAAAAGAATAAAGACAAATAAGGGATAAAATAAATAAAATAAATATGCAAGATATACATTTGAAATATACAAATACGGAAATAAATGAACGAATGTATGTGAAAATAAATGAAAATGCTTTACTATTTTATATTTTGTCATTTTTATTTCCACATTTTTTTTTTATTTACCTATTTATTCCTCTGTATATTTCCAAATTAATTTTCTTATGACTCCATAAAAGCCTCCAGGTTAAAGTCCTGCTGTAGTTCATCTACTAGTATAAAGGATTCTTTCAGATAATGTCCAACACAGCTGGCAAACATACTTCCTGCTTGGCATCCCGCTGCCTCCAGCCTCTTCATCATCCTCTACCTCCTGGGGCTTCTGGTTCTCCTTCTCGGGCTTCCTCGGGGGACCACCGAAGAAGTCTCCGATGCCCTTCTGCCAGTCCGGCGTGGGACGGGTACACACTGGGTTACCACCAGCATATTTGCCCTTTGCTGTGAATTAATAAAACACCATAACCTCAGTATCATATATATTATATCATATATATATATATATATATATATATATATATATATACACATATACACAGACAGACAGATAGACAGATAGACAGATAGTAGTATATGCTGAGTGTGTTGGTAGTGGTTGTGTGTTGGTAGTGGTTGCAGTGACTGACCAGGAGTGGATGACTGGCTGCTGGAGTAGGAAGAGTTGGCTGCACTGGAGCCCAGAGACTTCCGGGGTGCAGCAGCTGCTACAGCTGCAAACACAATCAAACACACACATTGATGACTGGATGAATACAACTGGATCTAGGAGAGTCAATAGTTCAACCAGTAAGAGGACTTTTATTGCACCCTGTGGGGGTTAAACAAGAGTGAAAGAATAATTGTTTGGATTCAATGTTACAAAAAGAAAACAAAGAGCTTGAGAAAGCTTGTTTGAAAAAGAAGCTACAGTGTGAAAACCAGTATCTGCATGTATGCATGATCACAATAAACTGATATTTAACATGAGTATTAGCAATTATACCCTAACCAAGTTTTTAAAAAGGTCCATTTCTATTAATTCAAGTGCTGAACGGTGGGTGAATTGGATGCCGAATATACCAGAAGACTCAGTGGGTTAAAACAATATTGTCCATTATGTCCCCTCACTGGTGTCTTCGACGACGAGCATAAAAATGCATTAAATTGAGAAACTTTTTAAAGGGGTTTGGTGTGGCGTCCTTACAAAGCCGCACTGCAGCGCTCAAAACTGGCGCCAGTTTTGGGGAAAGCAAAACACTAACTTCTGGAGAAAGACAACGTAAAATGTATTCTCCTCAGTCGGATCAGAATATGACCTTTGCAATAGCGTGAGTTAACATATATTTTCTATTTTTCTTTGGTTGTTGTGGAGGAACCAAGACTGCAGCTAAGCAGCCTCCGTGTTGGCGGGAGGCGCGCTGCCAGCCCGCCAGACTACATGGCAAAACAGTTCAACCCAAGAACAAATCAGCTATTTCACTCTAAATTCGTTAATAAATATGGTCAGTGTGTTACTGTACCTTTTCTGTATGATGCAGGAACACTATCGGCTTTAGTCCTCACCATGTTGGCAGCGACCTGTGAAGTCAAATGACGTTTCAACACCAACTACACTGATCGAGTGAATGAAGTGTCGTCCCGCCTTGGTTTAAAAAGCTCAGCGGATGGGGCGGGAGATTTCTTCTTCTGTTCCTTCTATTCTGGCAGACGAGACGCAGCGATGACACAAAGCTGCCCCCCTCAGGTGGATTGATATAACTACAGCCTTCAACTGTTCACTACAATCTACAATATACGACGGAGTATGAGGGCCACATCGAGGGATAATGCATTTCGAGAATAAAGTCGTAATATTACAATAATAAAGTCATAAGTTTACGAGAAAAAAATTCTTAGTATGATGAAAATAAAGTCATGTTTACAAAATATTATGAGAATAGTCAGATGTTTACGAGAAAAAAAGTCATCAGAATAAAGTCAGAAGTTTAAGAGAAAAAAGTTGTAATATTATGATAGTCAGAAGTTTACGACAAAAAAAGTCGTAATATTATGAGAACAAAGTCATAAGTTTACGAGAAAAAAAGTTGTAATATGAGAATAGTCATAAATTTAAGAGAAAAAAAGTTGTAATATGAGAATAAAGTCAGACGTTTACGAGAAAAAGTCTGATTATGAGAATAAAGTCTTAAGTTTACCTGAAAAGAAGTCGTAATATGAGAATAAAGCAATAAGTTTAAGAGAAAAAAGTTGTAATATTATGATAGTCAGAAGTTTACGACAAAAAAAGTCGTAATATTATGAGAACAAAGTCATAAGTTTACGAGAAAAAAAGTTGTAATATGAGAATAGTCATAAATTTAAGAGAAAAAAAGTTGTAATATGAGAATAAAGTCAGACGTTTACGAGAAAAAGTCTGATTATGAGAATAAAGTCTTAAGTTTACCTGAAAAGAAGTCGTAATATGAGAATAAAGCAATAAGTTTAAGAGAAAAAAGTTGTAATGATAGTCAGCAGTTTACGAGAAAAAAAGTCGTAATATGAGAATAAAGTCATAAATTTACAAGAAAGTCGTAATATTACGAGAATAGTTATAAGTTTACGAGAAAAAATTCATAGTATGATGAAAATTAAGTCATAAGTTTACGAGAAAGTCGTAATATGAGAATAAATTCATAAGTTTACGAGAAAAGAAGTCTTTATATTATGAGAATAAAGTCATAATATTATAAAGAAGTCATTTTACGTGTTCTTTTAGAGGGTAAATAGTGTGAAAATGAGGAATGTGGAGCAATTTGTGAAGTTATACTTTAGTATCGATTAAAGAAATCGTCTGTTTTCATTATTTAAAGTGTCACAAAAAGGAATCCTTGTTTTATTATCAATAGGAATCTTTTTTATTCTTTAAACAAAATGTTTCTTCTTAATACAAACATAATCCAGGCACACGTGAAGCAACCAGCTGCTGATAATGTGAGAAAATGTCCGTCTGAAAGTGTAAACTAATGTGTTATAAACTTCCTCAGACTGTAGTTACAAAATCTGTGTTTAAAATGACAATACCAAAGATGTTTCTATGTGTTTGAGGGACTCAGTAGGACATTTTATCACACCATCTGTTCATTCTGCAGCTGCAAAACACATCAACTTCCCTCCCATGTGAAGCTGCAGACCTTCCTCAACAGTCTGACTGAAGGGAGGCACTGGTGATGAGAGCTCGTCCTCAGAGTTCATTCTGACTCAACACTTTCTCTCCACCAGGTTGAGATTCTTTTTCTGCTGCACTTTTTCAACCCACATCCCAGAACGATGTCTAACCCAGTCTGGATCAGTAGTTGGTCCTCAGCCTTCGATTCTCCTCTCTCAGCATCTCCACCTCCTCCACCAGAGACTCGTTCACAGAGTATTTCTCAATCAGACCGTGGATCTCGTTCTGAAACACACAGCGTGAGACGTCAGACTCAGGATCAAAGTACAAAACACTGAGGGGTGAATTCACTTAAGGATTGTGCAGCTTTTGCAGTCGCTAAACCTGCACAAATAAGACAAAAAGAAACCGTGTAATTCTCAAAGCACCTCAAAGGGTGAAATCCACCTTTAACTGAGCTGCCAAGCAAACAGTGTCACGGTATGGAGGACAGAACTTGCCAAAATCAATGAATAAATAAATAAATTACTCAATAAATAAATAAATGTCATCAAACGTAGCAAAATGTAAAAAGATTTAGCCATTAATTAATTGATAAAATGTGACATAAATCGATATTTCTGTTTTAATTTGCTTATTTATTTATTTAAATCTTTGTATTAATTCCCTGATTTACTTACTCTTCTGTTTATTTTTTCCTTTTATTTATTCATGTAGAATATTTTTTTTAATTTATTTATAACATTTTGCATTTATTTTTAATTTATTTTTAAATGTATGTATTTATTAATCTATTTATGCATTTATTTATTTAAATAAAGGAAGACTGGAGTGCAGCTAGCTGGATAGCATATAGTCGATCTATTATCTACACTGACCCCATGATGACACACGTTGAGTGACAATCCCCTCATTTACATAAATATATAAAGAAAATAATATAAAAATAAGTAAGTTGGGGAAATAATGAGGTGTGAAATGCAAAAGGGAAAATCGTGCAGAAAAAAATAAATAACTGCAGGAAAATTTAACAGAAAAGGAAATAAATAAGAGAATTAAAAAAGATAAATACATAAAGCAAATTAAAACAGAAATATCAATTTGTCACATTTGATCAATTTATTAATGGCTACATTTATTTCTAATATTATTTTTGCTGCATTTAATGACATATTTATGTATTTATCGAGTCATTTATTTATTTTCGATTTTGGCAGGTTGCGTCCTCCATATCTCGGTGCTCCTGGGCTATTTGCACGTATATAAATGAGGTAATATGCAGACATTTAGCGCAAAATTGTCCCCTTTTCTACGCAAATAAGCCTCAATGCAAAAACAGTTCACCCGTCAGTGTTTACATGGTATTAAACAGATTTATCATCTCACGCCTACAAACACTGTCGGACATCTTGAAACCACAGCAGAAACAGAGAATGTCAGTAATGGTTCGTACCAGCTGGATGTAAAACTGCCGCATCATCTCCACCTGCAGGTTGATGATGTCTTTGTGACAGGAGTCCCTGAAGAGAAGAAGAAGAAGAAGAAACATCAACATTCGTGGTATAAGCCTTTAAAGGAAGGAGTCCAAAGGTCAGAAACGGACCTGAAGTCCTCCAGAGTGTCATGGATCATGTTCTGGATGAAGTGCATCTGCAGGGAGGTGAGAGGAGCAGCTCCCGCCTGTCCGACCACCTCTGCGATGTTGTTGGATAGCGAGGAAGAAACCGCCGACGACAGAGCTGGACCTGAAGGTGCAGAGAGAACTCTTAGAATCCAGAAAACACCACTTACAGTCAAACGGTGACGGCGCTTCGCTCTACCTGCTGTGGCGGCGGCTGCAGGTGACTCGTAGCTCAGCTGGGCTTGAATCCCATTGGCTCTCCTGAGGCTGGGCTCTGGAGTGAAGAATGGCAGGGCCGGCTGACTGTGATTGGTCTGCTGGGATGCTGTGGGCGTGGTCCGACCCTCCCCCTCCAGACTGGAGCCGCTGGCCTTGTCGGACTGGCAATCAAGAGAGTGTTTGTGACGTTACATTGTGCCATGTCATATTACGCTACATCAGACTGAGGTCAGAGGTCAGCACCTTTCTGGAGTCACATGGTTCGGCTGCTGCAGCAGGGATTGGCTCCTCCTCTTTGATTGTGGGAGGGGTTTGGAAGACGGACAGAGGGCTGAAGCATCGGCCTGTGGCAGCGACCAGTGGCGTTCCCAGGGGGGTCTTACGGTGCGAGTTGGCATCTGAAAAAAAACAAAGATCCCAACAATTTCCATGACAACGTTCATGGAAACCAAAGATCTGTGAATCAGCGCTCGGCTACAGTCGGGGATTAGAGTAACTTGGTTTCCCAGGTAGATTCCTCCTGGAGAACTCTGGTCTCTGAACCATGAAACCGTGTTTCTAATCAGCTTTTAGCAGAACAAAGACTTCAGACTGAGAACAAACACAGAGTGGGTGGATGGAAAGAGGGATCATTACCAGGCGGCAACCTCTGAAAAGTAAAGCCAATGCTGAAGAGCCTTAAACCTGCATTCTTTCTAATGGATTCATTCTTTCTTGGTTTTTGGCCATAATTTACTAAATGAACATCATGCTGTATTGAAGAAGACTTGAAACTAGCGATTGAGACCATAAACTCATGTTTACAATGTTTACTGAGGTAATAAATCAAGTGAGAAGTAGGCTCATTTTCTCATAGACTTCTATACAATCTGACTTCACACAGAGTTGCCCACTGAGTAGAAACCAGTAGAGTGAGGAAAGTCTGACCTTCTCTGACTGGGGAGAAGATGTCCAGACTGCCCCGACCGATGACCTGCTGACCCTCCCCTTCTCTGGACAGCATCTCCAAACTGGTAGCTATGGAAACACAGCATCAAACGTTAGTCCAGAACCAGCAGTATCAGCCAGATCAGCTTCAAAGTGACTTCCTGTTGTACCGTATGTTCTTCCAAACTGCGTATCTCCGGTCGTCCCCTGGGTCCGAGAGTCTGGACGGGAAGACGAGATGAAGGTTTATAGCATATCTATCTGAATACATAGATTAGATCTGGATCAGGGGTCAGTGAAGCTCTCACCTTCCCGAGCAGGAGAGAAGACGTCCAGACTGTTTCGTCCAACGCTGCTGAACTTCTCCACAACAGGAAGCGGCTCCGTCCCCTGCTGACCTTCAGCCTCCCGGGACATCAACTCTGTACCAGCGCCCCCTGCTGGAAACAACGCCGTGAGTACTGTTTGATTCCTCTAATCACTTATTTCATAACATTACAATTTATCATGATGTAACTAACGAATATTAGCATTAAAGTCACAATCTCAAAGATCTCCTCAAACCATTGTGTTTCCTCATTCAGCGATAGATAGTGGCATCTATTCAAATAAATATCTTCCAAGATTATAACTTTAATAATCAATGTGCCGATTATTTTGTCCATTAATTGTCTGGTCTGCAAAATGTAAAAAAAATAGTGAAAAAATGCAACACAATGTGACGTCTTCAAATGTCTTGATTTGTGTGACCAAAAGTCTAAAGCACAAAGATATTAATTTAAGAGGTGAAACCTGAGAATTTTTCTGCTTGAAAAATGACAGAAATTAATGTTGCCTGTTATTTATCTGTCGATCGACTAATCAACACATCAACTGATCGTTGCAGCTCTACACACAAAACTGACATCAAAGAACTAGCAGAGACGAAGGCCGAGAGTTGGAGAGTTAGACAATCATTCGGCCAGTGATGCTACAGTAGTGCTAACTGGCCGTTAGCTGTAGTCTTTGCGGTGAGTTCGAGTGCAACTTTTTGGCCAAGACAAAAGCGAGGCGACTCAACAGGCGGCCTTCGTCGCCCGCCGCTAGTTCTTTGATGTCGGGTTGGTGTGTCTGGGCTCATTAAACCTCCGACACGGGCAGACTAGAGCCTATGCTGCAGGACACACCACAAAAACTAGACCGACAAACGCTCACCGAGGGCAACACACTGTTTAACCGACGGCTTGGTGTGTCAGGGCCTTAACGCAATGCATATCTGATGTAATGTGAAATGTTGACAAAGACTAATGAGATGAACCCACCTGTACCTGTCACCTGTCTGTGGGGGGCGGGGCCTGTGCCAGGGCTGGAGTCTGGCTGGCTGTTTGACAGCTTGATCGAGGATCTCTTGACAATCTTGGTGGAGCCCAGTTTACTGGACTGGAGTAGAAAAGAGAGAAAGACCAGAGGCGTTTCGATGGATTTACTAATTTAACTCTGGACCAATCATCAAATTACGTTAGTAAAAGTAGAGGTTGTTTAAATCCAGTATTTCCACAGATTAACGCACCGAGCCTGGAGGTCAAAATGGGACTAGAGAAGCATCACAGGCCTCATAAGAGACTGGATCATAATATTACAAAACATTCATTATCTGTGGTGTCTGTGCTGGATCTGTGGGTACTGTGCTGGATCTGTGGGTACTGGGCTGGATCTGCGGGTACTGTGCTGGATCTGCGGGTACTGTGCTGGATCTGCAGGTACTGTGCTGGATCTGTGGGTAAGGTATTGTCCTGGATCTACCTTGTGTTTGTTGATGTTGCTCTGGAAGCGCAGGCAGGTGACGGAGGTCTTGTGTGCTGCAATGATCGTGGTGGGGGCGCTGGAGTTCCTCAGGTCGTACTGGTAGATCTTCCCCTGAGTGGATCCGACCACCACACCGGTACCGTCCGGAGTGAAGTCCACCGAGGTCAGCGGACTGTCCACTCGGATCGACCTCAGGATGCTGCAGGAACACACACACAAGATGAAACTTAAAAACTGATAATTCAATCTGAATGACTAATAGATTGTCCAGAGACTGACAAGCTAGCTAGCTAGCTAACGCCTGCTCTCCTCCCGGTGAAGTAGTCTCTTGGTGGCGAGGAGTGAGGCAGAGGGATCGTGACCCGGCGCTGTCCGCTCTTGGGCTCATTTTCTGTAGCATGGTGAAATCAGCAAGGTCGCTAGCTAACTAGCCAGTTGCTAAACGAGTAATACTTAACAACTTAATGCTTCATCCACACACTCTTGTCACAGCGTAGGAAAGCACAGTGCTATCACCAGATGAGTGACAACTTTGCTCATTTTCTGTGTTGCATGACACCATGGCGGAATTAACAACCTAAGCTAGCTAAGTAGCCAGGTGTCCAATGCAGGCTGGTGGACAAACGGCAGCGCTGTAAAGATAAATTGAGGGCGTATAACTCTTTGGATGCCTATAGTTAACTTTCTTTCAGTAAAGTCAGTCAAAAAGAGAGTCGTACAATATCGGCGAAGCGTTTCAGAGATGGAGAGAAAGGGTTGCTAATAGTTTAGCCTTCTGCTAACCGCAGCCAATGGCTCACGGCTGCGGTTAGCAGAAGGCTAAATATTATTATATTAGCATCCATCCATTAACTTATCCTATTTAGGGTGGCAGGGGGGCTGGAGCCGATCCCAGCTGACATTGGGCGAAGGCAGGGTACACTCTGGACAGGTCGCCAGACTATCACAGGGCTGACACATAGAGACAGACAACCATTCATGCTCACATTCACACCTACGGGACATTTAGAGTCAACCATGAACCTGCATGTCTTTGGACTGTGGGAGGAAACCGGAGAACCCAGAGAAAACCCACGCCAACACGGGGAGAACATGAACCTACGACCCTCTTGCCGTGAGGCGACAGTGCTAACCACTGCACCACCGTGCCGCCCTATATTAGCAACATTTACTCTCCATCTCTGTTACGTTTCTCTGATATTGTAGTTCGCTAAAGCCTTGAATCACAGTTTGTCAACTCATATGTATGTTATATCTGGAGTCTGGCACCCAACAACACAGCAAGGTGACATTTTAGATGTGTATCCCCTTGTTGTCAAGTGAATGGAATGGAATGGGGGAGGGACAGTGCGACATCTATTGGCTGAATGTTATCAATTTTACCTTTAAATCGATTTATCAAGAAAGTGATGAGTAGATTAATCGATAATAACTTACTTACTACAGATGTACAATAAAAAGGGGGTTTCTATAAACTAGATCTATTCCCTGTAGGTTCAAATACTGTGAAGACCACAGCAGTGTTTGCTGCATCAGTCTTACATCTTGCTGGTCGTGTCGTAGCAGACGATCTTCTTGTCGAGACCGACGCTAACCACCAACAGCTCGCTGACGGGGGAGAAGGCGAGGCCGGAGCCCGGGGCCTTGTGGGCGCTCTCGAACACATGAAGCTCCTTCTGGGTGTTGGAGTCCCACAGGACCACGGTGCCGCTGTCAGAGACGCTGCCCAGTAGGGAGCGCTTCAGCATGGACAGCCTCAGGTCATGGATGGGCTGAAGATGAAACACAATTTCCTTAAAATGTTCTCGGAAATGTTTTAGAGAAATCACAGACTTCCTCAAGTGAAACACTTTCTGATAGGAATTTAAATTTAGACTCCTGGGCTCTGATTCCTCACCTAAAGTACTGAGAACAAAGTAGTGGGTTTAATGGTGTGTTTGATTCACTAGATCCACAAATGACTTGTTTCTATACTGGCAATAAGCTAGAAGAAATATAGCAGGAGCAGCATGAAGGAAAATATTAGTCGATTAAAATTAGTTGGTCGACAGTAAATTTAATTCACAACAATTTTGGATTAACGGTTAAAGTTACTACGAGGAACTTTAATGTTGTGTTGATTTTGGCGGTCCCTGTGGACAAAAGCGGTAGTGTTTCCATGCACCAGAGTCCCTTTAGAAAACCTCTCATTTTACTGCAGCAGGGTCTGACAGTCTAGTAGTAGAGCAGTGAAAATATTCTAAATATAGTGTACACTTAAACTGATATACATTTTTTCAGGTGTCCGTTTTGCTGCTGCCCCCGTCCACAGCAGTACGTTGCTTTGCTCCCGTACTGGTACTCCTGTCTGAACTCAATCTACTGGAAGTACTACACTGACTATGGAGAAGTACCTCATACAACCACAATGAGACACACCACAACTATCCCTTTAAAGCTGTATAGTATTTATTCAGGTAAAATAGTTTCACTCTCTCACTGTGGATAATTTAATGTGAAATATACAATATAAAGCGCATCAACACAAAATTATATTTCTCTCTAACAAACAACAGCTCTGATAGTATATCTAACAGTACATGATTACTGTCTGACCTGGTCGCTGCCGTGTCCGAAGGCTTTGCTGGACAGGTTGGTGGTCAGACTGTGGAGGACCAGGTCTCCGCTGGTGGAACCGGAGGCGACGTAGCTGTCGTTGGCATTGAAGGACACGCAGGTCACCTCTTCTTTATGGTCCTGAGAGATGGACAGACAGAGGGGGTCACCTCAGACCTTTAGCAGCAAGTAGCAGAAAACACTTTGAAAATAGTGTTGCACGGTATACCGATACTAGAAAGGTATCGGTATACCCTGCCGGGTACCCTGTTTTATTAGTACCGGTATTATGACAGTGTTTTAATACGAGCCGGGAGTTGCGCCGATGTGCGACCGTGGGCCGTGTGTGTGTGTGCAGCGGTGTGTTTCAAAGGATAGGTTAGGATTGGGATCCCGCGGGAGCAGGGAATTATAACTTTACTGCTGGTGGAGCGAGCGGTCAAAAACTAAACTGTAGTGTTAACCAGAAGGATGGTGTCAACAAGAGAAGATTAAAGCAGCTCATGAACCACAATCTCACTCTGAGCTGGTGTCTCTATCAGCGGAACTCCCTTAAAAAAAACAAGGAAATAACAGCGCGGCTCTAATTACCGATAAAATGTATCGATAACATTAGTTTCACCATCTTTTCTGAATCTGTCCAAACATCTCCTGTAATTCAGCAAACACATAATCCACAAAAGAGGACGTGTTAAAGTATTATTTTACCGTGTAATCATTTTGTGGGTTTTTGTTTAGGAAGCCTCTCGTCGTCTCCCGTGCTGCAGTACCACTCTCCGCCTGAACTGTTACTGATGCGCCAACAGGGGCGCTGTTTTACAAAATAAAAGCCTTATTAAACGCTTTTTAATAAGTGACATCAGAATCAGAAATACTTAATTGATCCCCGGGGGAAATTAGAGTTGTGCTTTGTGGAATAAAAATATATAAAAACATAGTTAAGTTATGAGAAAAATAGAAATAAGAATAGAGATGAAATGTATATATGTGTGCATTATCAACAAGGCAAAAGTGAGCATGGCTCACAAACCCCGCTCACTGCTTGACTCCTACTAAAGTAGGGCCAAAGGTTTTGCCCTTTTGGAAAAAATTGCAAAGATTTTGGGCACCCTGGACTTCTAACCCCCAAAATGCACAACTAGACCACACTGTCAACCATCTTACCAAATTTGAAGTAAATAGTTTCCGAGTTCTGCTCCGGAAAAGAAAGTGTGACACGCGAACGGACAGAAGGACGGACGGAAAGAAGGACACGCGGAGCACTATATTCCCCCGACCACGTTGACGCGGGGGTATAAAAACAAATTTAAATTTAAAATGAACTATCAAAGAAATCACATGAACTTAAGAACAGGGGACATCAGATTACAGCATACCATTTAATTTTTTAATAAATCAATTTTTACATTTAAACATTTTTAATTAATAAAAAAATTATTTAAAGTTCCATGTTGTGTCATCTATTATTCCATTACTCTTCCTGATGTTTTAGTTTTTTGCTGTGGTATCGTTCAGTATCGGTATCGAGATATTTAGGGGGGTATCGTATTGAAGTCAGGTCAGAAGTTGGTATCATGACAACACTATTTGAAACAAACCTTTATTTCAGTAGGTGCTTCAGAAATAAAGTTGACATGCTGTTTAACTACCGTCCCGTCCTGTGTGAGGTCTTACCTTGAGGGAGCGGTGCAGTCTCTTGGTCTTCAGGTCCCAGATGTGAACACAGTGATCCAGACCTCCACTGACCAGAAACTGAGACGATGAACTCAGACACACACTGGTTTGTTTTTTCTGAACGGACACAAAGAGCCGAGGGTGAGTACAGACTGCTGACTGCAGGTAAAGGTGGGTCAGTGTTAGTATACGGTAGAGAAGCTGTGGACTCACCCCCTCGCCCAGTTCCACCACTGGAACAGGAGTCGACTTGAGGCTGGAAACCACCAGTTTGTCTCCGCTGCTGCTGGCGCTGACCAGGTACTGGTCTGGGAGAACTGGTCAAGGCTGGTTCACCTTTAATCCAACCATCACTGACTCACACAGGCTTTATGCATTAGTTCTTGTTATTAGATGAGCAATACTCTCGACAGGGACGTTTACTCTGAATTCACAGTCAATGTATTTTCTGACATTTCATAGACTAAACATCTAATCAAGAAGATATAATTAACAGATTAATCAATAAAGCCCTTGATACACATATTTAAACACATGTGATTAACATACCAACGTGTAAATCAACCTATTGATTGATTACCAGCTCATACTAGTGCTGTATTTTAACATCCTGCCGCCAGGTCTTATTACTGAGCTGATAAAAACACATGAACAGCTCCATCCATCCATCCATCCATCCATCCATCCATCCATCCATCCATCCATCCATCAGGATACTGTTGGAGCTCCAGCAGGCCTGTGCCACAGGGTGGCTGTTGCTATGTGGGTTGAACTGCTCCAGCGGCGCCATGGAAACTGCATCCCAGATCTTCACACAGTCTCCTGTGGACACTAGCCGGGGCACATCCTCCATGGCAACGTCTGGAAACAAACACACACACACACACACATCAGTGTAATGTGCAAAACTTAAATTAAAAAATATTGTTATTGGGTTTTGTGTTCAGACAAAACAAGTAATTTCAAGACATCCCCTTGGGCTCTGGGAAACTGTAATTGGGACATTTCACAGTTTTCTGGCATTTTACAAACTAAAACACATTAATTGATGATGAAAACATAATCACTATTTCGCTAAAGATTTTAGGGAGGATTGTCGAGCCACAATTTTTTTAGTTTTAGGTCATAAAGAAGGAAAATAAACAAGCAAAAACAGAAGTTACAAACATGCAGAAGAAAAAGGGAGAAGAGACAGACAGACAGACAGATAGATAGATAGATAGATAGATAGATAGATAGATAGATAGATAGATAGATAGATAGATAGATAGATAGATAGATAGATAGATAGATAGATAGATAGATAGATAGAGAAAACATTTACATATACAACAAGGAGAAATAAGTTTAAATAACCCACAAAGTTAAAGTTATAAAATCAAGAAAATACACAAGAAAACACATTATTTTTCAAATTGGGACGTTACAGTTGCTCTTATATAAACATGAAGAAATGTAAGAAAATAGAAATAAAGGAGTAAGTAACATGTAAATTATGTACATAATGCTACAATATATGCAGAGAGATATAAGTAAATAATAAAAATAAGAATAAGAAATGAGAAGACATACAATAAATAACCACAGTGCAAATAAGTGAAAACAATTGTTGAACCTATTAAGTGTGTTGAATATAAATGAAATTATAGTATAAATATGAATTGAATAAGAATTTTCTCTTTTTCTTCTTACACAAGCTTTTTACTGAAATATCTTCATATATATCTTTGACTAAACTGACAGAAACAGAAGCAACCAATGATCGTCTCAAAATATCACTCAGGTTTCAGGCTTTATTTTGTCCACAGAGTAGTGCTGCACGATGAAGAAAAAAATATCTAATTGTGATTATTTTGACTGATATTTCAATTGCGATATGATTTGCAATATTAGAGGACAATATTCTAATTTTCATTGAAACAGATTAAAATGACTTAGATTAATTGTGCAGCCCTACTGCAGTGGTACTTTTACTTTACTTGAGTATTTCCATGTCCTGCTTCTTTCAACTTCTCCTCCACTACATCTCAGAGGTACATGTTGTACTTTTTACTCCTCTACATTTATGTGACAGCTTTAGTTACTTCCTGTCCAGGTAAAACCAGGCATCTCCAGGTGTGTCTTTCGCTTCAGTAAGGTTTTGAATGCAGGACTTTTACTTGTAATGGAGTATTTTCATAGTGTGGTATTAGTACTTTTACTTCAGTAAGACATTGAATGCAGGACTTTTACTCGTACTGGAGTATTTTCTTAGTGTGGTATTAGTACTTTTACTTCAGGTTTTGAATACAGGACTTTTACTTGTAATGGAGTACTTTCATAGTGTGTTATTAGAACTTTTACTTCAGGTTTTGAATGCAGGACTTTTACTTGTAGTGGAGTATTTTTATAGTGTGTTATAGTACTTTTACTTCAGTAAGGCATTGAATGCAGGACTTTTACTTGTAGTGGAGTATATTCACAGTGTGGTATTAGTACTTTTACTTCAGGTGTGAATGCAGGACTTTTACACGTAGTGGAGTACTTTCATAGTGTGGTATTAGTGCTTTTACTTCAGGTTATGAATGCAGGACTTTTACTTGTAGTGGAGTATTTTCATAGTGTGTTATTAGTACTTTTACTTAAGGTTTTGAATGCAGGACTTTTACTTGTAGTGGAGTACTCTCATAGTGTGTTAGTAGTTTTACTTCAGGTTTTGAATGCAGGACTTTTATGTGTAGTGGAGTATTTTCATAGTGTGGTATTAGTAATATTACTTCAGGTTTTGAATGCAGGACTTTTACTTGAAGTGGAGTATTTTCAGTGTGGTATTATTACTTTTACTTCAGGTTATGAATGCAGGACTTTTATGTGTAGTGGAGTATTTTCATAGTGTGGTATTAGTAATATTACTTCAGGTTATGAATGCAGGACTTTTACTTGTAGTATTTTCACAGTGTGGTATTAGTACTTTCACTGCAGTAAAGGATCTGAATACTTCTTCCACCGCAGTTAAACTGTTAAAACTAACATAATAACAGTAACTGTTAAAACTAACATAATAACAGTAACTGTTAAAACTAACATAATAACAGTGACTGTTAACACTAACATAATAACAGTAACTGTTAACACTAACATAATAACAGTAACTGTTAACACTAACATAACAGTAACTGTTAACACTAACATAATAACAGTAACTGTTAACACTAACATAATAACAGTAACTGTTAACACTAACATAATAACAGTAACTGTTAACACTAACATAATAACAGTAACTGTTAACACTAACATAATAACAGTAACTGTTAACACTAACATAATAACAGTAACTGTTAACACTAACATAATAACAGTAACTGTTAACACTAACATAATAACAGTAACTGTTAAAACTAACATAATAACAGTAACTGTTAACACTAACATAATAACAGTAATAAGTTAACATTAATAAGCATTAAGTGAACCAACAGTGACACATCAGATGTTTTTGTTGGATGAAGTTGGATGAACTTTAATTAAATACCAACAAGCAGCTGACTTGTTCAGTAAGAACCAGCAGTAGGTCGAGTTTAACTAGTTAACTGCTGGTTTAACTAGTTACCCGCTAGTTTAACTAGTTAACTGCTAGTTTAACTAGTTACCCGCTGGTTTCACTAGTTACCCGCTGGTTTCACTAGTTAACTGCTGGTTTCACTAGTTAACTGCTGGTTTCACTAGTTACCCGCTGGTTTCACTAGTTAACTGCTGGTTTCACTAGTTAACAATAACCAATAACCAACCGCCGGTGAAGCTACTTAAACTTAGCTAACAGTTAGCAACAACAATCAGCCACAGCTAACAGGGTTTTAAAGTTAGCGAACAGCCATAAAAACACGTTAAACAACACGAGACCAGCAGTAAGTTACCGGCAAAGACGCCGGTGTTTCAGTCGGTTCCGTAGAAACGTGTCATACGTACCGGAGAAGATAAACTAATAACCGACTGGTCGGTACTGTTGATCCGCTGCAGCCAGTAAACCGCCACTACGGAGACCCGGGAGGGTCAACAACGAGAAGCGCTTTTTAAAAAAAAACTTTATTGTATAAGTAAAGTAAACAGACGTGGAGGAGGAAGTATTGAGATTCTTTACTGCAGTAAAAGTACTAATAGCACTGTGATGGTTTACAGCCACACAGGGTAACATCATCCCAGTTTACACTTTAGAGTATTAGGGCCATATTGAGGGGGAATTTTAATCTGAGATTTCAAGAATAAAGTCAGAAATTCACGAGAGAAAAGGTCATAATTTAACGAGAATAAAGTCATGGGTTTAAGGGGAAAATTTTAATATTACAAGAATAAAGTCATAAATTTATGAGAAAAAAAGTCATAATATTACGTGAAAAAAAGTCCTAATTTAATGAGAATAAAGTCATAACTTCACAGGAAAAACCTAAAATTACTACTTTATAATATTATGACTTTATTCTCTTAATATTAAAACTTTTTTCTCGTAAAGTTATGACTTTATTCTCATAATATTACAACTTTTTTTCTCGTAAACTTATGACTTTATTCTCAAAATATTACAACTTTTTTTCTCGTAAACTTCTGACTTTATTATCATATTACGACTTTTTTCTCTTAAATTTCTGACTTTATTCTGACAATATTACAACTTTTTCTCATAAACGTATGACTTTATTCTCATAATATTACAACTTTTTTCTCGTAAACTTGTGACTTTGTTCTCATAATACTACAACTGTTTTTCTCGTAAACGTCTGACTTTATTCTCATAATATTACAACTCCTTTTCTCGTAAACTTCTGACCTTATTCTCATAATATTACGACTTTTTTCTTGTCAATTTATGACCTTATTCTCATATTACGACTGTTTTTCTCGTAAACTTATGAGTTTATTCTCATATTACAACTTTTTTTTCTCGTAAATTTCTGACTTTTATTCTCGTAATATTACGACTTTTTTCTCATTAACTTATGAATTTATTCTTGCATGCACAGGTTCATTTAATTTGCAGCCAACCACACCAATTAACACAACAATTAACATCACATAGTTGTTTTGATTTGGAATTTGTTTATTTGCGTTTAACCTTACGTTGTTTAGATGCACGTGTATCTATCTATCTATCTATCTATCTATCTATCTATCTATATATATATATATACTAATAAAAGTGAGAAGTTTACGAAAAAAAAGTTGTAATATGAGAATAAAGTCAGAAGTTTACGAGAAAAACAGTTGTAGTATTATGAGAACAAAGTCACAAGTTTACGAGAAAAAAGTAGTAATATTACAAGAGTAAAGTCATAAGTTTATGAGAAAAAAGTTGTAATATTGTGAGAATAAAGTCATAAATTTACAAGAAAAAAAGTTGTAATATGAGAATGAAGTCAGAAGTTTACGAGGAAAAAAGTTGTAATATGAAAATAAAGTCAGAAGTTTATCAGAAAAAAAGTTTTAATATTATGAGAATAAAGTCAGAAGTTTATCAGAAAAAAGTTGTAATATTATGAGAATAAAGTCACAAGTTTACGAGAAAAAAAAAGTCGTAGCATTATTTTTATACATAAACACTAAAGCAGAGAAATTCAATCTACAAGCTGCTCTTTAAGTACGCATGTGCGAAACTTTCAGCGGTGGTTTCTGTCTGTCTTGGAGGATTACTATCTCTATGCGTGTTACTCTTTGGTTGTTTACTTTACGGTTCGCTTCACACCGAGCTCGTTACAAACGTAGAAATATACACCCACCGTTTAAAGTTAAACGTTATAAACCTGCCACGGACATAAACTAATAGACGTGAGAAACGAGTTTTTGTCGGCTTTTAGCCGTTTTAAAGTTAGCTAGCGTGTTGTTAGCTAACTGTTTGAAACCGAAGCAAAGTTCAGTCAGCTGCAGAGAGCAGAGTTCATCCCGACAGGTAAGAAAACACCTTTACTCTGAACATTAACTGTATTAACACCGCACACAGTTACGGTGTCAGCTCTGTCTACAGGAACTAAAGTGTGTGTTTATGTTTACTGAACAATTTATGACCGTTTCATCGTCGACTGGCGTTTAATTGTTAACAAGTTGCTAGTTTCTTGCTATCGAGGTTGTAAAAGTGTCGTGTCTAGAAGGTAACCCGAAAATAACTCTCGCGAGATTCACTGCCGAGGATTTATCCTAGGTCATGCCGAACCGTAACAAATCTCGCGATAGTTTCACAATTTGCGTCTTACCTTCTAGCCACGACCCTATAATGGAGCTAACAATAATAACACCTCTCCTGCCCTCTTATCCTGTCTTTATGTCTCTGTTCTTAACTTTGATTAGCTTGAAAAATGTTTCTATTCTTTTCATTTGAGTTTTAATGTTTTTATACAGTTTTTCTTATGTTTTTTAATGCCTTATGTGAAGCACATTGAATTGCCTTTGTGTATGAAATGTGCTTTACTAATAAACTTGCCTAATATATATAAAATATCTCACAACAAATAAGTAAATTGTAACAATCTGGACTTAAGAGTTTTTAAATTGTTCCTAAATAATTCAATTGTTTATTTAGTTTATCAATAACTGGTCATTTATTCTACAAAATACCTTTTAACAACGATAAAACTGATTAAAGTGTTTAGTGTATAATAATGTTTACATTATGAACCATTTTATTTCAGTCATACTTGAAAATCTTCTGTGTCTAAAATATGAATATTAATTGAAACCCTGAAAATGAATGCTGTATTTGTTTGATATTTTGTAATAAAAAAATTAAATAACATATATTTTATTTATTGATCATGATACAATAACTTTTTTCTACATGTGCAGTTTATGTAACGTTTATATTTTTACATTTAAGATTTACGTTTATGCAAAATCTAACGACAAAAATTCATTTTAGATTAATTTTAATTCAACAGGATTATCCACTCAGTATAAATACTGATTTTACTGGGAACAACCTATATTAAAATACAAGAGTTTGGACTTATTATATTTACCACCACGGTATAAATCTTATTAGATGTAACATCTGGAAACATCTGCACCACTTCTTCTGTGTAGTATGTTAACAGATCTGATCTCTGCCTACAGAAGTGTACTGCAGTATTATTGATCTACTGTAAATATGAACAGACGTAATTCAGCTGGAACTTTAAATGACAAGATATCCTCTTTTTCTTCAACCATCCACTCCTGGTTAATATTAATATTATATAATATTTAGTGAACATTAACGTGTTTTTCAGCTGCGACCGCCTGTCTGGACGATGGCGAACCCTCTGAGGGCCGAAGTGGTCCGACTCTATAAAAATGTGAGTCTGTGTTTTTTATTCTGGACTAAATATTTACACCAGCTGGTGTGGATGTTTTATTTCTCAACTGAACAACAAATCCAGAGATGATGTGATGACTTTTAAAGGAACAGTGTGTAACTTTACAATCCAAACATACGTCAGATTGTATTGAAGTCTATAAGATCTTCTATTTTCTTTCCCCCAAAAGGGGGCGTGGCCTTGACTTTTTGCTAAGGACCGTATGTGTCGCTCTGATGTATGATTGAGGGAATGCCTCCACACTGCTCTCAACATGGCAACAGCTGAGCCAGCGGCTGGCAGCTAATGATGCTAACAGTGTTGCTATATTAATGCTCTGGATATCGTATTTATCACCTCTGAAGACTTTATTTCCTCGTTCTCCTCCCTGCGACTCCACAGCTCCTCTACCTCGGACGGGAGTATCCTAAAGGTGGCGACTACTTCAGGGACCGCCTGAGAGCGGCGTTCACGAAAAACAAAAATGTGCAGGACCCGGAGCAGATCAGGGAGATGATCGGTCGGGGGGAGTATGTGGCCCGAGAGCTGGAGGCGCTCTACTACCTGAGGAAATACAGAGCCATGAAGAAACGCTACTACGAGGAGTAAACCGCTTCTGCACAGACTCGTTCCACTATAACCACCTGCTTCTTCATGTCTAATCAATAACAGATCAATAAGAGGATTCATTAGAGAAACAGAGACCAATGTAAGAGGAAAAAATCTTTAATTTCTCAACAAAACAACAAACAGCAGCAGCTTTAAAGTTTTTTTTGTTTTGTTCCTGTAACGGATGACGGAAAAACAATTAAATAAAAGTATAAAAAATACGAGTTGTCCTCCATCAAACTACAGTAAAACTAAAACAAACCCGTCAGCTCACAGTAGAACACAGTAGAGACGCCGCCTCGGCCCGGAGGAGGAGGCGCTGAGGTCAGAGGTCAGAGGGGCTGGGGGGCGAGGGCGGCGCCGTCAGCCAGGTTAGCTCTGCAGATGGGACAGGTGGTGTTATCCTGTCAGAGGGAACACGGTCCGTTATTCTCATCAGACTTCAGTCTTTAAGACTTAGTTTACCAGAGTTAAAGATGGCGTCTTCAAACATTTTTGTTTTTAAACCTCATAATGTGAGCCGTTACCTTTAACCATCGGTCGATACACTGGACGTGGTAGTCATGGAAACAGGGCAACATCCTCAGCTTCTCGCCATCAGTGTAGTCACAGAAACAGATCTGACACCTGTCAATCAATCAATCAATCAATTAATTATTCAATCAACAGATGAGTCATCAGCATTTTAAATCCTGACATCAATAATAGAGCCGTAACGGTTCACAGGTATGGAGGACGGAACCTGCCAAAATCAAAAATAAATTAATAAATTACTAGATGGATAAATAAATGTAGCCAATAATTAATTGATAAAATGTGACAAACTAATATTTCTGTTTCTAATTTGCTTTTTTATTTTATTTATTTATTAGCCTCCTTATTTGCATAATGAGGTAGAAATGCATAAAGAAAAGAATACAGAAAATAAATAAGTTTGGGGAAATAAATAAGGGTTGAAATGCAAAGGGAAAATCATGCATAAATAAATGCATACATATATAAATAAACACATAGATTTAAAAATAAATATTAAATAAATAAAAAATAAATAAATACATTAAACAATTATAAAAATAAATACATAAATAAAAAAATTAAAATTAAAAAGAAGAGTAAATAAATAAAGGATTTAATACAAAGATAAAGCTAATTAAAACAGAAATATCAATTTATGTCACATATTTATGAATTAAGGATTGGCTACATTTATTTTTAATATTTTTGCTACATTTAATGACATATTTATTTATTTATTTAGTCATTTATTTAGGCAGGTTCCATCCTCCATACACAGAGTCACGGTTCTGTGTTAGTTCAGTACAGCGGAAATAAAACAAATGCATCAGGATTTTTGTTTTCATGTATTCTGAACAGACCGTAGTTTGAGTATAAAGGCAGACATAATCCTCCTGCTGGGGACTGAGGGAACCTTTTGTTAACATTTCAAACACTTTTGTTTTACACTGTAGGAACACTGAACAAACACTTTCCCAGAAGGCAACAGGTCACAACAGGATATTAAACTGAACTAGAATTATTGTTTGTGCCAGATTTGAAAAAAATCCCTCCAGGTGTTCCTAATATATCACAAAAATGAGACGGACCTAAGGTCACAGTGACCTTGACCTTTGAACACCACAATCTAATCAGTTCATCCTCGAGTCCAAGTGGACATTTGTGCCAAATTAAAAGGAATTTCGTCCAGGCGCTCCTGAGATATCACGTTAACGAGAACGGACCGGACGGATGTACAACCAGAAAATATAATGCCTCCAGCCACAGCTGTCACGGAGGCATAAAAGCATGTCTTGTCACTGGTTCCCAACCTAAATGTTATAAATTCAAAACAATACATAATACAAAACAAAACTTCCTAAAAAATATCAGGAAAACTGATCTCTGATGTGATATTCACAGGAAATAATCTGCTCAAACTTCATGCAAATTGCTAGTTTTGCACAAACTTCCTGCAGTATTTGGGTTAATGGTACAATTTATCAGTTGATCCGTACTGTTATTATTATGCATTAACTATAATATGAGATATTCATAAAAACGTGTCACTTAATCAGGGGTTACAGAAGAGCAGACACCTGTAGGTCGCCAGGAGAAAACCTCAGGTTGACAGTAGAGAGCAAAAAGACTCCCGCACTGCTGACTTGACTGACTTGCCCCAAACTGCATGTGATTATCACAAAGTGGGCATGTCTGTAAAGGGGAGACTCGTTGGTACCCATAGAACCCATTTTCATTCGCATATCTGGAGGTCAGAGGTCAAGGGACCCCTTTGAAAATGGCCATGCCAGTTTTTCCTCGCCAAAATTTAGAGCGTTATTTAGCCTCCGTCGTATGACATGGTTGGTACCAATGGATTCATTAGGTTTTGTAGTTTCATATGATACCAGTATCTTCACTCTAGCTTTAAAACTGAGCCCGCTACAACCTAAAAATCACAAGTTACGTTCATGCATTATTATCACGTTAATTACGATAGCCCTAAAATAAATAAATAATAATAATTAAAAAAAAGAATAACCTGAAGAGGATGGTGTGCCAGAGTCTTTTTGCTCTACTTAGTCAGGGGTTATCAGTTTATTCAATGATAGTGTAGCCAAAGAGAGACAAAACTCTGGTGTTTTTTTGACAACAGCTGCTGCCGCCATTTTGGACTGAAAGAGCTTATTATATTTATAACATTTTAATGTTCGACACAGGACATTTTGGTAGAATATGACAAAAGAAAAGAAATAATTTATCATACTCTTTGTAGCTGGATGTTTTACTGGCGTCCAGGAGTTGCTTTCAGTCCAAAATGGCGGAAGCCTAGCTCTGCTGCTGGGTGCTGATGTTGCAATGGAATGAACAATTGACTTTCATTTCTTATCAATATATGTTCTTTGGTGTAACTGACTCACACAACAGTCAGCTTGTGGTGCTAACCTCAGCACATGTTGCCAACGGCTAAAAGTTTCCGGGTGGAACTTGCGCTTGTGAACTTTAGTTCTGCATTACATGCATCAATCTACATACCGTGTATTCTGTGTGCGGCTGCGTGCACCGGACCGTGACGGCTCAGCATGAATACAGGAACCGTTACAGCCTTGATCAATAACATAACAATGAATCAATACTGAGGTCAGACCAGCTGTTGGACTCACTGAGTGTTCTCGCAGCCGTTGGCAGACTTGAAGGTTTTGGTGGGAAACCTCTGGATTTCCCTCCGACTCATCTTTTTGGACACGACGGATCCTTGACGCTCCTCGAACGCCAGAAGAGCCTGAAAGAAAAACAAGCCGACGTCAGCAGTCAGAATATGACAGAACTACAGGAAACGGACTGATGTACTGTTACATATTCTATCATTACTCATGCATTCATGGAAAAGCAGGATTTTACTGTAGTGTATCATAAAAACATCCAGAACTCTTCCAGGCTTCATTTTTTTGTCATATATGTCGGAGTCATTTCTCTCTTTCACATCAATTAAAATTAGTGCTGTCAAAGTTAATGCGATAATAAACTTACGCTAAATTTTGGTGAGTTAAAAACTATCATGGCCATTTTCAAAGGGGTCCCTTGACCTCTGACCTCCAGATATGTGAATGAAAATGGGTTCTATGGGTACCCACGAGTCTCCCCTTTACATACATGCCCACTTTATGATAATCACATGCAGTTTAAGGCAAGTCATAGTCAAGTCAGCACACTGACAGCTGTTGTTGCCTGTTGGGCTGCAGTTTGCCATGTTATGATTTGAGCATATTTGTTATGCTAAATGCAGTACCTGTGAGGGTTTCTGGACAATATCTGTCATTGTTTTGTGTTGGGTTATGGGGGGGGACTGTACATTGTGTTGTTAATTGATTTCCAACAATATAAATATATGCATACATTTGCATATGTTTATAAGAGTATTAAATACTTGACAAATCTCCCTTTAAGGTACATTTTGAACAGATAAAAAAATATTTTAATAGATTGACAGGCCTAGTATTTATTGGTGGATGTAATCCACACATTGTTTTTTCCTCTTCCTCACCTCGTAGTCGTTCCCCTGATGGTCTTCTGAAAGCTCAGACTGGCCGTTCCTCCGTCTGCCCCGCCCACGTCTCCTGTGTTGACCAATCAGATCTGTAGAAACACAGCAGCTGTATCAGTTGAAGTAAACATGAATGCTGCATTCCTGTGGTGTCGGAATTATCTGAAAAATGAGTTCCCGACAGGGAAAATTCACGTGAACGCTTCTTAAAGTTGCAACAACAATGTTGGTGCACGACTTTCTGAGTTGACACCATATTACGTACATTGCTTAGCTTCCTGCTGGTACTCTTGTCTACTTCTCCAAACTGAGAGCACTCCGACCGCCATCTAAGTTACTGTATGTAACGTTAATACACTGACTATAAGGACGTATATGCAGTATACTGTACATGTAGCGGCGTCATCATGCAGAAACCTACGTCGGGTCACCAAATGGGAAAAAGGTTTTAGAAGGACTTCAAGGGAAAATAAACTTTTGACACTAAAACATACTTTCACCAAAATGTGAATACATAAGGAAAACCACTGGGAGGATACAAAAAGATATAAAAAACAAAAACAAAATAATAATAATAAATGATAAATAAATAATAATGGACCCGTCCTTTAGGTTACTGCTAATGCTAACACAACATTTACTGCTGCTGCTTCACATAAAAAGATTTCAACAAACACTGGCAGCTTTTATTGTGAAGCATCGACAGGAAACAGGGTATTTACCACCGAGGTTAGAGCTGAACCGTCATTAATAATTAGTCCACTAAACAAAACAGTCATTTAATTGATGCTAGTTTAAATCCGTCTGTCCTGCCTTCAGAAACCCAAACGCCACAATTCATCATTATATAAATATTATAAAACAACAGTTGTGTAAAATGCTTTGAGCCGAGTGTGTTTATGATCTTACCGTCTTCAAAGTTGACCAGCGGAGAGACAGCAGCCAGTAAATGAGGCATCCAGCCGGGCTCCATATACGGGTAGTACTGCACAGAACAAGTTACTGCTGTCAAAACTTTAACTTCACTTATTACAGCACTTCCTGTTCACATGTAATGGTGCATTCACAGCAAGAGTGAAGCGAACTTTTCACGCAACGCGGTTATATATGAAGTCAATGCTAAGAGACGCCAGGCGTTGCAAATGCGCAAAATTTGCGGGAGTTGAAATATTTCAACTGGAGCGGGAAATTCTCATGACGCTGTGTGGTGAAAGCCTCTCAGTGTTGAGATTGTCCTCCTGTCCTCACTGACGTCCTGACCTTGTTGAATCAGAAATGGAGGAAATAAATCTTGTTTGTGTCTGTGGTCACCCAGAGCTACGATAGTACATCATATCTGTACAGAGACCGGACCAAACTCTGTGTAGAAACCACAGACTGTCTATGGTAGAAACAACAACGTCGCTGCCGTATTTATGCTTAGATGACGTTATGTTGAGTGTTGATGGAGCAGCTGCATAGCCTGGCACTGATCCATCCAAACTCCATTCAGAAAACAAGCATTTTAAAAGTTCTTTACTTGTCGTCTTGCGGACAGACCTGACAAAGCATGAATTCAGACTTTTTACTATTTCAGCATCATTTTGATCTGTCTATTGATATTAAATCACAGCACAATCTGTTTATTTTGGGTTCATACTGCAGCAGCGACATATGGCTGCTAGATACAGTCAATGCAATGACACTGTATGTGAATACAGCTCGCCACCGGGTGATGTTATGAACCCGACAAGTCTGCCTTTGGTTTTCTGACATATCTGGGACTTCCACAACATGTACAAAGCAGCAACAGTGGTCATTTCTTCCATGGTTGATGGAGGGAATGGAGGAAAGAAAAGTTGTTGGTATCTATGGAGACAAGCTCCTCCTCCTCTCCGGAGCATCTAGAGCGTATGAACACAAATGATTCCGGCGTTCCGACTCATGCGAGTAAAGCGAGGCGAAAATTTGCTTTGCTCTTGGTGTGAATTGACCTTCTGATGTCCTGAGATGTTTCCTAATACAATAAGATATATTTACACTTTATATACACACACACACACATAATGTTTGTTAGCAGGATGAATTGTTGACTAAAGGACATTTTATTTTAAATGTGAAGTGAGTGTCTGTCTCACCCCGTGGTGGCTCTGCTGATGAAGATGATGGTGGTGAAGCTGATGAAGATGGTGGTGGTACTGGTGTGACTCCTCTCGGTCAAACAAGGCCTGAGTGAGCAAACAAAGAGCATCGTGAACATTTTCACACAGGTGAGTCGTTTGGCTCCGCCCCCTGCAGGTGAAGGATCCTACCTGCAGGCTTTGAGCCAACGCCTGGTCTTCCTCCTCCTGAACCGAGCGAACCACAGCCTCCTCATCGTCACTGATGACGATCTCCTCCGGTGCTGCTGAAGAAGAAATTATTGATCAGGACCAAAGAGCTGAAGCTGTTGCTGAGGCTGTCTTTATACGTCCCATTAGGAGCAGAAGTTTTAGACTAAATCATCTTTTTTGGATTAATGTACAAATAATTATAAAACTGAAATTATGACAAATACAGGGTTTCTGCAGGTTCACCAAATTAAATTCAAGACCTTATTTAATATCACATAGAATTACATTTATTACCCACTTCACGAGAGAGTATGAAAGTATGATGGAAAACCAGAAGAGACGATGTGACCAAGAATTTTCCACTACTTCCCAGCAGATTGCAACAATAATTCCCCCAGCATCTTTTTTTCTCTGATTTCTAAGGTGATTTATGGACATTTATTCAGAGTGGACATCAGAGATAATAATATCCTGGGGAAGTGGAAGTCACACCGACCGAATGATATCAATATGTGCATCGTGTCTGTGTGTTCAGGTTCGACAGAGATGTGACTCCAAGAAGAAGTATTGACTCAATCAGGCTCTAAGGGTTTTAAAGAACATTAACCCCCTCTGACTTTACTGTCTTTCAGAGGATGTAGCAGGTTCAGGTTTTAAAGCCAGAGTGAAGATACTGGTATCATATGAAACTAGAAAAGCTAAAGTCTAACCATGTCATATTAGCTTGCCATAAAGGAGGCTAAATAACGCTAAGAAGTTACGCTAAATTTTGGTGAGGAAAAGCTGTCATGGTACATAAATTGGGTATCACTGTAAAGCTGAGACTTTTGAGGATCCAATGAGCCCAACTGTATTCATGTGTGATGATGTTAGTCCCCATAGTAGACATTTCAATATAGTGAGACCATTTTTTTTAAACTTGACCTAACTGTATAAAATGACCTGTGGTGACCTCTAGGATAATCACAGCCTCATGAAAATTTACAGCCACAAACTAGAGACCTAGAGCATTCAGAGGATGGATGGCTTTCATAGCTAGATTGACAATAAGGGGGTTTCTGAGCAGTTTACACAACAGAAGTGCTTGCCATCCAATCGCCGAAAAATGCAATTCTCCAAAATGTGATTCTCCAAATCACAGCATGGCTTTTTCTATGGTGTTCCTCAAGGTCTTGGTGTCTTAATGTGGTATTTTGGAGGGATTATTGATCATTTTTATCAATTCTCCAGTGGTAAACAATGGTTTAATTTAGCACCAAAACTGTAACAAATCCAACCTAAAAATTAACTTATGAGACATAATAGAGCATGGGGATGACCATCATAGACTTTTATCATAATGTTCAAAACCCTTATACACTTTCATTATTTTCTAAAGACCCCCTGTAACCCCATAAAAGACAAAATGGGTCTGTTGTGGGTCTCAGAGGGTTAACTGCCTCCATGAGCTGTGCGTCTTTGGTGCCAGTGAAATCATGATACACAGCTGCTGTAAACTTATTTCTATGAACTACTGACCGTGAAATGTAAATATTTGACATCTCTCCCCTTACCTGTCGAGGTGTTTCCTTGCTCGCCATTCAGCCATCTCCTCTCCTCTGCAGTGAGGAAGGACAGAGACTCGGAGGTGGACGGTGGTGATGATGCTGAAGCCCTCGCTGGCGTCATCCTCCGGCTGAGACAAGCAGGACTAGCTTCTACTGTGGAGACCGCCACAGTAGAAGCCACCTCCACTTCCTCCTCTGATATTGGTGTGAGGTAGGAGGAGGAGGAGGAAGAGGAGGAGGAGCACGCGGTGGACAGCGGGGCCTCCAGCCAGCTGTCCAGAGAAAACGTCCTGAGAGATGAAGCCGGAACAAAGCCGACATTCTGCTCTCCCATCGCTGCAGCGAGGCATCTGCGTTTGGATTTATGTGAGAGTTCAGGTCCTCCTGGAGATCCGCCAACGGCCACCTGAGGACAGAAAGACACCGCAGTCAACATCAGGACACACAGAGCTGGAGACTGTGAGAATGCAGTTACCTAAATCTGTTCATACTGACTTACAGGACTGAAATGTTCCTCTGTTATGCGACCGCGTCTCCTCCGTTTGCCAAGCTGAGGGCTGAGAAACATACAACCAAACAATAAGCTGGAAAAATGCATCGTCACAAAGCTGAAAACATTAGATACGTGGTTCTCACAGGAGAGCGACGTTATAAACATATGAGGCTCTTATAGACCATGATGCATTGCTGCAGATTAAGCTAGCCAACAGGATATAAAAGAGTTAAAATACAACATGCACAATAATGCAGCAGTATTATTAATCCAGAAACATCAGATAGATGATAGGAAAACACTGATTACTGACACATCAATACTTTTACTGGAGAACACTATAACTATATTCTGTTGAATGCAGGACTTTTACTTGTAGTGGAGTATTTTCACAGTGTGTATTAGTACAGCAATAGATCTGAATACTTCCTCCAGCACTGCTAATACTACAGTGTTCTCTGTATTAATGGTTTAATTTATACACGTATATTTCTATGTACATGTACAGGTGAGACGAGGAGCCGTGTTACCTGGGTGTTTCTGGGACGATGATGGAGAGATCATGGTAGAGGACTTCAGCCGGGTCGAGGAGGCAGCCTCGGTTCAGACCTCCAGGACTGTCCGGATCGGACGAGCAGGGACTGCCTGCTAACGGCTCCTCCATCACTGTTGTTAAAGCACCTGTTCCCAACTCTATAATCACCTTGAATCCAGACTCATGTCATCCAGGTGTTGAGGACAATTCACCTGAGGAAAAAATTAATTATAGAAGAGGTTAACGACACAAACATAGCGCCGAATAATTCATCCTACGTTATTGTTTCTACATCATACTAATAAAAGTGACCAGAAGCCAAAAAGAGAAAAACATACAAAGACTAAACTAAAAACTGCTTTAGTTTGGTTTAGTTTATTTGTTTTGCACAATTTAAGACTATATAACATGACAAAAAATAAATGAATAATATACAGTGCAGGAAGAGGCAAAAAACCCACTGGGCTTATCTGAAGCCTCCACCTAGAGACAAGATTAATATAAAGAAATAACATGACTAGATAATAGTGATAACAAAATTAGGACAAGATATATATAATAACAATACAGTAAATATATCAAAAAAAAAGTGTGTGTGTGTGTCTGTCTCTGTAATTTTGGTGTTTATTTGTTTATTTATTTTGCACAATTTAAGATTACACAACATAACAAACAAAATAAATGAATAATATACAGTGCAGGAAGAGGCAAAAAACCCACTGGGCTTATCTGAAGCCTCCACCTAGAGACAAGATTAATATAAAGAAATAAAATGACTACATAATAGTGATAAACAATTAGGACAAGATATATAAAATAACAATAACAATACAGTAAATATATAAAAACAGATAAGTGTGTGTGTGTGTGTGTGTTGTGTGGAAATGTATGGTTAGTGTTTGTGAAGAGGATATAGATTTAAACATCTATAAAGACTTCTGAGCAATCGTAATCAAACAACATTGTGAGTGGGAAAACATAAAAACAGATACATGGACAACATGGAGGAAAAGCAAATACAAAACAGCAATTAAACGACCCTTTAAGTGACTTTTGAAACATTTAAAAGATGTTGATAGATGTGAAAAGCTACTCCATAATTTGGTTCCCCTAAATCTTATAGAAAACTGACCCTTTACTAGAGAGGCATTTAGGAGGATGAAGATGTAGAGATTGACTGGTTGAGTAAGAATGGACCTTTGGTTGTTACCAAACCCGCCACAGGAAATCACTCCGTAGCATTTGTTAGCTAAATTAGCACAGCGAGATGGCAGAAGTAGCTACAAATACACAAACACGACGATGAATCGGTGTAAAAATGAATTACACTCCACTGCTACTGATAATAACAATACTATAAAGGTGATATCTGTTAACTTTACCTGAATGCTGTCCTCCGTTTCTTCAGTTTGTTGACGGACGACCTGCGGTGGAGAAAGTCGCTGGGACTCACGACCGGAAGTTGCACTTCAAAATAAGTGCAGGAACTTCCGTAGTCACAACAAAAAAGTACCGAAGATTCAAAAAGTAAAAGTTCCAATTTCAGTTTTATTGTTCACGAGAAAATTCACTGAACAAGAAAACTATATATATATATATATATATATATATATATATTTATTTATTTTAGCCTACTTATTTTAAAAAAATTTCTCCTTATGTAGCTCCTTTTGCTCAATGTTGTATAACTTTTAGACCTTTTTAAATAGTTTTTATCATCGTTTGTCTTGTTTGTCTACTTTGCTTTCAAAAGTGCCATATAAATAAAGTTTATTATTTGTTATTATTGTATGAAACAGGAGCTGGATCCAGAGAATGACTGCAGTTTTTTCTCAGAAAGTGAGTGTTTAGGGGGAGATAGCATTCAGAAAACAGTTTATATAAAACAGAGAAGAGAGGAAACACACAAGAAGCTGGAAAATGATAGAAGATAAGAAGAAAAATACTCCATTAGAAGTAAAGTAGTAGTAAGTAAAATGCAAACAAGTCTACTCGATACAGTACTTGAGTATGTTTACTTCTTGTCTGCATTCCTAAATAAGTGCAAACACCTGTGCAGGTATGTCAAGTCTCCTAACCAGCTGAATCACAGCTCCTCAGAACTAAATATGTCAAATAAAAGAGAAATCCAAAGTATAAATAAATCAAACTGACCCACTCTGACTGTGAGCATGTCTCTCTGACGTCCGGCGGCGGCGTTGGGACTGACTAGGAGTTCAGGTGGAGCTGCTGGAGACAAACAGGTTGGTCCTGTTCCGCCTCCTGAACGTGGTTACTGCCAATTTGCTGCACCCGGAGGGCCAGAGTCTAAGTCACTCAGCTGATGACATCAGAATGTGAATGGATTATTTATGAGGGTGTGAAGTTACCTGTTACTGGTAAACATGCAGCACTCAGAGAGCTGACACACCTACTGTACAAAGCTGCACAGCACTCTGAAATAAAATCATAAAAGATGTTTTACATCTGCATCTCAGTCTGCATTAACCCTCTGAGACCCACAATAGACCTGTTTTAGTTTTTTTTTTAGGGGGTACAGGGGGTCTTTAGGGGGAGATAGCAGGTCAGCAGTAGATGTCACATAGAAGTGGTGTACATCATCTGAAAGCTGGGAACCTGAAGATTAATTTGATATGCAGCTCAGCACTGTGTGTCAAGTTCCTCTAGTCATAAATCTGAAATTAACATGAATGAAGTAATTAATTAATTAGAATAAATTGTACAAGTGTATAAGGGGTTCAGATCATTATGATAGAAGTATATGATCATACGATATGAGCCCGCTACAACCTCTGAAAGACAGAATATTCAAACTGAATGAGTTTGAAATGACAGACGGCATCAAACTGGGCTGTACCAAAAGAGTTGTTTATTTTTTACTCTCTCACAGACGGTCAAGATGACTAGTGTGTGAAATTTTGATCACCAACTTTTTGTCTCAACTTTTCCACCAATTAATTCAGACAAAGCATTTGTAAAAGAGATATCTTTGTTTCTAATTGAACAAGCTGTCTTGTTCTCTCTCGTGGACAGACGTGAAATTAAGAAAGCAGCACAATGAACTAAAACAAACATCAGCTATGAAAACAGACAATTCATATTTCTATTAAAACAAGTAGAAAAGGATCTGAAATCACAAACTGTAACAGAACAGAGTTGCTGTGGAAACAAAACTCTGTTAATACAGTTTTGCAACCATGACAACGCCACAGGATTACAACTACAGTAACCATGGCAACACCAACCAAGAATGCATCCTTATACTAGGATTAGCTCCGTCGCCGTGGTAACAGCAGGCTAGAACAGCATGGACTGCAGCGATTTACGGACTGTGGCCATCTCCTGCTGTTGCTGTGGAAACAAACAGGATGTGACATCATAAACCTCTGACATCATATGCATGTTCGCCAAAAAAAGGCCCACCTAAAAAAATCTATATCAGTTTAAGTGTACGCTATATTTACAATATTTTCATCGCTTTAACTCAATGTCAGACAGCCCGTTCTGACGGGGAACTGAAGCTGTTATCTATGCTCTCTTATAAAACGGATAGTTCCAGTCCTTGATTATGATTGGCTGAGCTGTGTTCGAAGCCCTTGCAAAATACTTTACTGTGATTGGGTGTGTCGTCTTTCTAATTACGTATTTTCACAGTCTGATACTTCAACAGTTTTACAACAAACTGAGACTTCTGGTTTTGCAAAATTATCTTTTAAATTGAGAAACATCACGTGATTCATGAACCAATTCAAACGGGATCAAAAACATATTTGTCTCTCTCCGTTGACTACCGTTCATATTTTTCAGAAATAAGGTCCCACGGAGGTCACAGGAAGGGGCGGGACTTCACCTCTCTATAACAAAGTTTCACCAGATCGTTCAATCAGTCTCACATTAGCAGTAATGTTACAGCCTCACTGAGAGTCAAACTGAACAGAAATCGGTCCTCACTCTACCATCTGCACTCACTGTGTCCATGAGGATCTTCTTCTGCAGGGTGGCCATCTCTTTCCTCAGCTCTTGTTGCGCCCCCTGCAGGAAAGCATCGTGGCTCTTCTCCATGTCCTCCATGTTCTGTTGGAAACACAGAAACACATCCAGTTGGACTTTTTCTTCGTTTAAAGGTCCCATTTCGTGCTAATTTTCAGGTTCATATTTGTCTTTTGTGTTTCTACTAGAACATGTTTACATGCTGTAATTTAAAAAAAATAAAAATATTTTCTGCATACTGTTGGCCTGAATATGCCTGTATTTACCCTCTGTCTGAAACGCTCCGTTTTAAAGCATTTCAACGGAATTGCAACAGATTTGTGTTGCTAGGCAACAGCTTGGGTCCATGTGTACTTCCTGTCAGCTGATGACATTCACATACACTGCAACCAGGAATAAATTACGTAGGACTTAAGCCTGCTTTATAATAAAAAAAACATGAAAATCTCACTTTTTATAATATGGGACCTTTAAGCATTCTGGTGACAGAGTTGTAGCCAGGGGTGAAAGTAGATTGAAGTTCTTGCTGGTACTACTAGGCTACCCCAACCTTCATCGCTTGATAATGTTCTCCTTACAGTTACAGTTGTATCGGCAGGGATACACAGCCTACAGAGTGCACAGATGCGCGTTTCAATGGTTGCCACGCATAGTGCCTGGCATTTACTCGCGGAGCGCTTGTCTGCATGAGGAGCAGTCAGACCCCGCAGATCCAAGCGAGTACGCAGGTGGAGTGTCGCTCCCCGTCTGAAAAGACCTTAATGCGTGTACAAACGGTCAACCCCGAACTGAAAACATAACCTCCTTGGCGTAGGCTGCTGTCCCTTTTCCCGGTACTGAGTACTGCCACTGAATCTTACGGAGTACCGGACAGTACCAGCCTACTTTCACGCCTGGTTGTAGCCAAATACACCTGTCTCCATTTCCTTCCTGCAGTGCATTCTGTATCTGATAACTAAACGTCTTCACTTGTTTTATTATTATTTTAAAATCATATTACACGGTCAATCCTGGCATGAATTACACTTCTGTCCCAGCTAACAAACACTACCTGAACTTAAAAACACTCATAAGAAGCTTATAAGATGTTTTGAGGGATAATTTCCTGCAGCAGAATGTAACATGTATGAAAACACTGAGGTTCACCTTAACAAACTGCTCATAGAGCTCTCGGACCGTCTTCAGCTTCTGGTTCTGAACCACTCGGGCCTGCTGCAGGATCTTCTGCTGCTGTCTGAACATATTCTGCAGAGAGAAGAAACACAGAGTCTCTCTCTCTCTCTCTTTTTATTCATGTGATAATTCTGATTCATTAATAAATACAAGCTGTCAGTGTGTATATTGAAGTTAGAAGTTATGTCATTTACATGTTGCATTTAATGCACCACGTTTCCTGGCCATGACGGACCCATACATACAAACCGCCTGTGCTACACTTAAATAGGTGTCTATATAGTTATCTAATGTACTAAACAGTGCCGAAGTAGTTATTCTCCCTTTCCACAGTGTCAGATTCTCCAAACTATTTAACTCACTTTTTAACGGTTTGAACTGTTCAAAATGTAAAAAGTGAAACGACTAAATGTTGTTGTTTTTACCCGTTCCTAAATTCTTCGTTGGCTTCTTTATATATTTATTTATTCACAATGTGATACTCACTTGTTTAAAACAAAAAAAGGATGGATAAATCATATACACACACCTATTTTATATTATGAAGGGCAAGAGACAGCGGCATTCCTCATGACTGACTTTAACAAATCAAAGCAGTGCGATACTTTTTCATTCTGTAGTGGTCTGTAGTTAGGGCTGTACTGAATGTTACATTCAAAGCTTATGTTGAGGAATGAAGCTCTGAATGTCTGTTGTCACCTTAATCAAAAGAAAAAAAAAGATTTTGTCATTGTGTTTATATAAATATTATTGAAGGTGCTGTTAGATTGCTGCTAGACCGCCCCGGTAATACAGGTATAACCTTTGTGTGCAGCAAACGGGAGTGTAAACAGTTTTTTGACCTCAGGGAAAAGGTTGTGTTTGAAAGGCTAAACACCAACAAAATAAGAAAAATGTAAAGCCATGTTAAAAGTCTCTGTAACTGAGAAATGCAACTGTTTTCATTTGAGCTGGTTTAGTCTCTCCTGCCAGTTGTGTTTAAACTATAACTGGTGTGCTGTTTTGGCCCAGGTCTCCCGCAGAAAAGAGATTCTATGTCAAGGGATTTCCTGGTTAAAAAAAACAAATATGGATTGAAGCAGAATATTTCACAAGATAAAAACGTGTCTTTCTTCAATAAATGTTGACTTTTGGACTTTACAACGCTCTGGAGTTATTGGAAATGTTTGGATCAAAGAGTCAGAAACAATCCTACGCAGCCACCACTGGAATCTAATTCTACAAATAGTATAATACTAATAATATTAGTGGAGCCTGATCTTTATCTGACACTGGGCACAAATACCGAGTTTAAACACAATGAAAAGAGATGCAAAAAAAAAAGCAAAAAAAAAACAGCTGCACAGCATTGAAATGTTGATTTAGAATTTGAATGTCAACTGTACGGTGCAGCCCTATTTAAAAGTGTGGAAAAAGAGACAATTATATAGTTTAGTATAATTTACGGGATTTGATTACAGCACAGGTTGTGCAAGTTTAAAGTCAAAGTTGCTCTGTACAGACGATAACACCAGCATCTTTAACAACTGATAAAGATAATTAATATTTTGTCTGATACGGCCCGAAGTATAAACAACTCAACGATCAACCCAGTTTAACTTTAAAGGAAAAAATCTCCGGCTGTTGGTGATGAACTTTGCATTACTGGGTCTCAGCTGTTATCTAACAATAAATTGAATCGGAGGGGATTTTTCTTTTAAATGAGGTCACAGAGCATCAAACCTGCGTCCCTATCTAACCAATCAAACAAGGAAGTGAACAGACGTTGAGCTTCTCCTCCTGCTCCTCGGCTCGCTGGGCTTCCGCCTCCCACTGCTGCATCGCTGAGGTCACCTGCTGGGAGTACTGGTGAGTCATCTTCTGCCTGCACACACACATATTTTAAACTTAGCAACTTTAAGCAGCGGTGGAAGAAATACTCAGATCTCTTACGCAAGTAAAAAGTATTTGCATCAAAATATACTTAAAGTACCAACAGTAAAAGTACTCATTATGCAGATTATAATCATTGATGCATTAATGTGTTCATCACTTTAATGTTGCAGCTGGTAAAGGTGGATCTGCTTTTAATGACTTTATATACGGCTGGTAGTTTATTTATTAGTTGATTATATTTTGTTTTAATAATCTGAATCTGAAAAGTAACTAAAGCTGTCAGATAAATGCAGTAAAAAGTACAATATCTCCCTCTGAGATGTAGTGAAGTAGAAAGTAGCAGAAAATGGAAATACTCCTCTAAATTTAAGTATTTGAGTAAATTATGTTCGTTACTTTCCACCACTGGCTGTTGGAAGGTGTACTTTTTTGTTTTACTTTTGTTGGAGCTAGGCTAGCAGTTTCCTCTGTTCCCAGTCTTTGTGCTAAGCTATCTTAAAAATTATTGATGCATTCATGTGTTCATCACGTTAATGTTGCAGCTGGTAAAGGTGGAGCTCATTTTAATTACCTTATATATTGCTGGTAGCTTGTGAATAAACATATAAATTATTTTAATCTATAACATTACATAATAAATATTTTTTGATTAGATTTTGTTTTATTAATAATCTGAATCTGCAAAGTAACTAAAGTGATCAAATAAGTGTAGTGGAGTTAAAAGTACAATATGTCCCTCTGAGATGTAGTGGAGTAGAAGTGGAAAGTAGCAGAAAATAGAAAAACTCAAGTACAGTACAAGTACCTCAGAACTGAAGAACAGTATTTGAGTAAATGTACTTTAGAAATCTTGAATGCTGATTTGTGATGACCATTTGTAAGATTTCTGAGATGTTTATCTTAAAGATCGTCTCAAAAGATTAATGAATGGTAATGTAAATAATGATTAATGCTCATTTAAATTCATAATACTGTAACTAATATAATTTCATACTTTCAAATTAATTTTCCACTTCATATATCCTGGCATAGTAATTCTCAGTTGTGTAATGTTGCCTTCTCATCTTTGAATCTGCTGCAGTGACTTCATTTCCTCTAGATAATATCAATAGTTTATTTCAACCTCTGGGCATGATAGCTGTTCCACAGCTGCTCCAGTTTGTGTTGGCTTCCCTTCATGTAGCTCTTGGTCAGACACTCAAGACGCTTCTTCTTGGCCTGCATCACCTTGCTGATATCAGCTGGAAGCAAATAATCACAGCACAGCATACGTTTCTGTCACACTAAGCTGGCTATAGTCACTATTATATTAATACTGGTGCCAATTCAATATGAGTTTTGATAGCAAAGCAAATACTTTTTCAATACATTACTTTACATACAAATGTAATGTATTCTACACAGTGTTTTATAAATTAATAATATGTTAATTCCAACCTGCTCAAGCAAAGTGACATAGTGTTTTGAGTAGTAGCAGCAAAGTAGAGTAGCGCTATATGATGCAACATGATACCATCAACTATAACAGTGTACACCAGAACAGTAAATAACATAGTGTGGGATATAAAGTATATATATATACATAGTATAACATCACCAATACTGTGGTTTAAGTCAGTAAATACCTGATCAAAGAGTAAGTAAACAAGACTAATCTTTTGAACCACTTTAATGCTACAACCAGAGGAAAAACAAACAGGCCCAGACCTGCACAAAGCTGCTTACCTCCGAATTTCTCCAACATAGTCTGTACCTCATTCCTGAAAGTGTGGAAAGAGAAATGTTACTTTCATATATAGGTTAATGTTAGCTAATACACATTATATCAGTAGCTAATAAAGGAGGCTATAATAAAATGGTATTAATACCCCATGGCACGTGTGACCCCCTCCTCTTCAAAGTCAGCTGCAGGTCTCTTCTTAGCCATCTTGTCCACTATTGGAGTTTCATCTTGTGAAATAAAAAAATCTGTTATTATTGTCCTTTTATTAGCTAGACAGGTGTCAAAAGCTAATATTAGTGATGGAAGAATTATTCAGATCTTTTACAAGTAAAACTGGAAATAATACAGTGTGGAAATACTTTGTTACAAGTAAAAGTGCATGCATTCAAAATATTACTTAAGTACAAATGTATTAGCATTAAAATATACATTAAAGTACTAAAAGTACTCATTACGCAGAATGGCCCATTTCAGAATAATATATTATAATGGATTATAATGCATCAACGTGGTAATACAATAACTGTGCAACTGTACTCTGGATTAATACTGCATTTATTTATACTGTACATTTAGATCAATATTCTTATTACCATTTGTCCATATTTATTGTTGTTATATTGTAGTGTAATGCACATATTTTACATACTTTTTTTCTGTTCTCTTATAATTTCTCTATGTTTATATATATTTCTATTCTACAATGGGAGCAACTGTAATGCAATCATATCAGCTATGGTTAACCCAATTCCCCCCCCAAGGATCAATAAAGTATATCACAGCACTGAAGCAAATAACAAAAGGGTGGAAAAAAACTAAACCCCCAGATTTTATAAAATGGAAAAGTGTAATTCAAGAAGTAAAAGTTATGGAAAAGGGAACTCAGAAAATAGGGAATATGGAGGATGTTTTTGAGAAGAGATGGAGTCTAACAGAAGAAAAAATATAGCTACATGGGTTAACACGCATGCACATATACATATGCTTGGAGGTGACCTGACGTGAAGGAGGATGCATGTGTGTGCCCATGTAAATGATATTACTATATATTTGCGCTCCCCCTTTTTATTTTTGTATTAACTTATTTGTTGATATAATTTATTATTACTCTCGTATTTTTGTATTATTGTTTTTTTGTTATGTTTTTTTTAACTCTATTCTTTCTTTTTATCATTATTATTATTATTTCTTTTCTTAATTTTATTTCAATTTTGAATGTTGAAGTTGTTTTCTCTCTAGTGTACTTAATGAGTTTGTCTAAGCTCATCTATTTAAAAATTGGTTTATAAACTATTGTAATTACGAACTGTAAAATTGCATCTATAAAAACAACCTTGAAAAAGGGAAAAAAATAAAGTATTAAAAAAAAAAAAAATTGTAAAGTTAGGTTACTTGTACTTAGCGAACTCCAAGATAAGGGCCTTGTTTCAGGACAGCATGGTTTCTACTCCGGCAGCAACATTTTATTGGAGTAATTTTGTTAGTGATATTGACTGGAAGAAAAGCTCCTTCTAACAAATCAGGTTAAAGAGGTGTCATTTAAGTTGATCCACAGATTCTATCCAGTGAAACATTTCTTACAGAAGTTTAGGAGTGACATAGATGTAAATTGTTCCTTCTGCGAATCACATCCTGAAACTTGCTCTCATTTATTCTGGTCCTGTAAATTTACATGTGAATTGTGGAAAGATGTCAATAATTTTATACTTGTTAACATTTTCTCAGATTTTGCACTGTACTATAGAAATATTATATTTGGCTGCTATGATTACAGTGACAAAGACAGTAATGCATTTTTTCTTATTAATTTGATTTTAATTCTCGCGAAGTTCCACATTCACAAATGTAAATTTACAAAAAAAATTAAATGAATTTATGAAAGAAATGGAATTATATCTGTCAACAATTTCTTCCTCACAAAACAAAAAAGCAATAAAAACAATGAATGTATGCAATATCTTTAAAGTTTTTAAGTGAAATTATTGTCATACTCTCACGTGGTCTTTTTTTATTATTATCTACTTCATTTATTTTTATTGTGTGTTTTTTTAAATTTTATGTTGGTTTTGTTTAATTTCTGTTGGCCTTTTACTTTGACACAGCTCTTTGTTTATGTTTTCACTATGCTTCTTCTGTATGTAAATGTTTTTAATGTTTTCTGCTGTTACTATGTATACTGTAAATTTGAAATAAAATAAAAAAAAGCCCCTTACAGGAGACTTCAACCAAAAAAACAAAAACAAACTAGAGTTAGTTACATCACAGCACTGAACATTACCCATGGTAGCTGACGTTACACTTACGCTCTCTGACGTCATCCTCTGAGCCGCTCAGCTCTTTCTTTTCATCTTCTTCTGTAAAGTCAAACACTTTATCTAACTTTGCTTCTGGGTGTTTTTTCTTCGCCTGTCTTCTCGCTGTTGCCATTCTCCCAACCTGCTTTAGTTGATGTTAGTCCTCAGTTAGCTCGATCTCTCTCTCTGTTAACCTGGACTCTGCTAATGCTACTAGCTAGGAAGCTAATGTTAGCTTAGCGGTTGCTGCTAACAGATGTAGCTACAGACGGACACAACCTGACTTTAGTTAGTTCTTTACATCAAACGGATCTTCTATTCTGGCTTGTAGCTTGAGAATTATGTTCTGAGTAAAGTAAGACACCAACTGGTCGTTACAACACAAACTAAACCGAGCTAGCGTCTTTGAATTTCGACTTCTTTCCCGCCACAACCCTTCTGAGGAGCTCGAGGCCCTGGTTCAAGGTCGTGTCTAGAAGGGAGCCCGCAAACCGCGAAATCTCATCTGAGATCTGCAGAAATTTACAAAAACTCTCGCGAGACTCGCTGCAGGACTACCTAACCTTAACTATTCGAAGTTAATGCATAAATATAACAATCTCGCGAGAGTTTCCCCCCCCAGTTTGCTGGCTACCTTCTAACCACTACCCTGGTTCAAAATGACAGGTGTGGTATTGGTACTTTTACTATCAATACTTGTAATGAAGTATTTTTACAGTGGTATTAGTACTTTTACTTCAGTATCAATGCAGGAATTTTAATTTACTTCATTACAAGTACTGATACTGAAGTAAAAGTACTGATACCACTGTAAAAATATTTGATTACAAGTAAAAGTCCTGTTTTGATACTGAAGTAAAAGTACTAATACTACACTGTTAAAATACTCTTTTCAAGTATTGATAGTAAAAGTATTAATACGACTGTAAAAATACTTCATTACAAGTATTGTTAGTAAAAGTACTAATACCACTGTAAAAATATTTTATTACAAGAAAAGTCTTGTTTTGATACTGAAGTTAAAATACTAATACTACACTGTAAAAATGCTCTTTTCAAGTATTGATAGTAAAAGTACTAATACTACACTAAAAATACTCTTTACAGTGTGGTATTAGTACTTTTACTTCAGTTTCAATGCAGGACTTTTACTGTACTTCATTACAAGTGCTGATACTTAAGTAAAAGTACTAATACCACTGTAAAAATACTTCATTACAAGTATTCATAGTAAAAGTACTAATATTACACTGTAAAAATACTCTGTTATAGTAAAAGTCCTGCATTGAAAAATGTTACTTCAGTAAAAGTATGTAAGTATATTCAGGAAAATAGTTGAAGTAATAAAAGTATAAAATATCTTCATGTTTTGTAGTCTTTCCCTTGAATCATTTCATGCTGTCAATAGATTGTGAAAGAGGTAATGAGAATATCTGGAATAGAAGTTGCTCTTTTGTCACGTAAAATCCAGAATTAACTGAAGCTTAAATATCTCTTTAAAATACTTCTGACAGCGAGCAGGAAATCCGTCACACAGATATATGTGCAGACAAGCGCTCCAACAAGGGACGAGTGTACTGCAACTGTCAATGAAATATAGTATGGTAAGTATAGATAACCTGATGTTAACTTTAATGATATGATCAATATGTAAAATACTGGAGAAACTGGACTACATATACACTACCATTCACAAGTTTGTAATCAGCACCGGACTGGACTGAAATCAACCTTTTCAACAGTATATGTGCCAATAAGATGTAACCCCTTACATGTGTCACTGAAAAACCCTATTAGTATTATGTTGCCAATGTCAACCCTTCCTTCTTCTTGCATGAAAATATCAATACAAATAAAAGACGTTGTTGCTTTAGACCAAACTACTTACTGTTTCTTGTAGATTTCCAGAAGTGAAAATAGTCTTTGCCTTTAAAAGGCATATAGAAATGGCCAAAACTACACACGAACTAGGAGAAAGACAGGGGACAACTCTACTGAAACTGATAAGAGAATCATTTTAAGAATAACAAAAGCTTGAGGCCACAATGTCTGCCGGCTCTCTCACACACACACACGTATAAAAAGAAATAAAACACACTGAAATAAAATATATCTGCTGTAGAAAAAAACATTTCATTTTACATTTTACATTTTGCACTTTAAATGCAGATCCTGTTTATGTTGTAAGCGAATCAGATTTAAACATCTGGCAGGTTTTCGTCACTGATGTACTAAGATGCAGATGTTTTTTTCCACGTCCACGATGATGCAGAAGAATCTGCAGCCAAGAGTTTCACTTCAGTCAAATATCAAACTTTTCTTCACAGATAAAATGTCCGTTCTCTTCGTAGTCCTCTCGTGTCACCACGATCTCGTCGTAGTCTGGACTGTGGGCCAGCAGCTTCCCTCCTTCCCACGAATAACAGATTGGACTGCGGGACAAGACGGGAAATACCATTAATGACAATATTATGTGTACATATATTATTTCATTTTTATGTTTATCTTATTTTATCATATATAATGTGTTTCTTTTGCACTTTGTCTTGATGCTTTTAATGTTTAATGTTTAATGTAAAGCACTTTGAATTGCCTTGTTGCTGAAATGTGCAATATAAATAAACTTGCTTATATTCCCCACACTAACGGTTCAGTCTTTCATTTATTTGTGATGCAGAGTGACGCTTGATGGGCTGCCACGTGACACAAGGCACCTGATTGGACGAACGCTTTCCCTCGTGGGCTGCTGCTCCGTAGTAGCTAGACGGGAGACTGTTTTTGCAAGTTTTTGCATTTCTCAGATCAGATTTCGCAATTTGCGGGCTCCCTTCTAGACACGACCCACACATTCTTCTTTCTTGCAAAACCTGACGCCTACATTACCCACAACGCACCTCTCCCTCTTACAGCTGTGTGGTAGATTGTGGTGTGTTATGCTAGTTAGCAGCTAAAGTATCCTGCAGCAGAGATGAGCAGCTACAGAGGTCTCACTTCTTTCTAACTCCACACCTCCAGATTTGTTTACTTTTCTAACTTGTAGTCTTGAACCGACGCTGACTCAAGTGACATCACATGAGGACGTTTACCAGATGTCACACAGCAGCTCCCTCTGGAGACACTAAAGCTGCCTACACATGATAAGAGATTTGCTCTTCACTCACCGCGAGGCAGGGCGTAGAGCCTTGCAGAGGCAGAAGGTAAAATATCTCCTCAATAATTTGAACTTTGAGCGCAGCGCTCGGTGGCGATTTCAAGCAGTGCGCCACGCCAAGTGTAGCACTTCTACCTAGTTGGGCGGCACCGCTCTCCCCATCTGAAAACAATGGCACTGCCACCACAGAGCGTTTTTAATGCTGATCATGTGTAGACGACTTAAAGGCTTTATACTACTTTTGTACGAAGTGCAGTTACATTTCTGCGGATATGCTACGTGTGAAGGCTACGTGTCTACGCCGTAACGCCTCAACGTACATCTACAAATGAAGCTGAACTTACTTTGCAGGTTGTAGGACGGACACGGGGAGGTGGGCAGGGGTGAGTGATCGCAGCTCTGCCTCCAGTCGCTCTCTGAAGCCTGGAAACAAAATGTTTCCTCCAGTCAGGACGATGTTCTGGTAGAAGTGGGCCTGCATCTCTGATGGCAGAAAAAACATTGTTAGAGGATTCCCACACTCACACATACTATGGAGGACGGAACCGACCAAAATAAAAAATAAATAAATGACTCGATAAAAAAGTTTCATATGATACCAGTATCTTCACTCTAACTTTAAAACTGAGCCCGCTACAACCTAAAAATCACAATTTGCGTTAATGCGTTAAAGAAATTAGTGCAGTTAAAATGAATTTGCATTAAAGTGTTATTATTGTGTTAACTTTGACAGCCCTACTTTAAAGACCCAGCTGTTAAATTTGATCTGTAAAGCAGAGACGTGGTCTGACCTTCTGGCAGGGACTGGATGGAGTCCACGATGGCCTCTGGGATGCCCATCTCCTGGATGCCGATGTCTGACGGGTGGAAGAGCATCTCAGGAACAGCAAAGCGCTCGTTGGCCAACCTCAAGATCTGCTCTCCTGTCTTGTACTTCCCGCTGAAGACCATCTCCTCTCGTGGCTGGTGGACAGACAAGAAGGGACAATGAGGACAGCAGCCATGTTCACTAAAGGAGGCATCAGGCCGGGACGTCAACTCACAATGACAAACATTTAAACTGTTTTCTCACCTTGCAGAAGCCTTTTTTGATGGAGCTGAAATCTGGTAGAACATAATCCCTCACCACATTGTTTTCCTCCCCTTTCATCCTGAATACAGACACACACACAAGAACGGTCAATAAATATTTTATCAGGGACTTCCTGATAAATCGCTGAGCTACAAGGTGCAGATCATAGACTGAATATAAAGATGGACAACATGACAGCTCCCCAAAGGTGAAGCCAAAACATCTGGACTGCCCCTGGTGGCTGGCTGCAGTATAGGTTAGTGCTGCACAATATATTGTTTTTTTAAACTTTTGATTTTGGCAGGTCCTGTCCTCATAGTAACCAGCATATTGTGCAACAGAGGCTGATTCAGTGACTGACAGCTGATCAACAGCTGTTCCAGTAGTTGTCAAACAACAACACCGCTCTGCATAGGGACTTCAACAAGTCATTGTTCAGTCTTTAAATTAAAACGTGTCATCAGCCTGAAATTTGTTCAGTTAAAACTGCTGTGTGTGTTTTCTGTGGGCTTACTGTAACATCTCCATGTCTTTGTAAAACTGCTGCGAGACGTAGCAGACGTCTTCTTTCACCTGGTTGATCACATGAGTTTCATCCATGACGTGTAACTGGCTGGAAGGGAGAGAGAGAGTCTTTATGATCTTTATAAAAAGTTAAAATGATTTTAACGCCAACAAATTTCTTTAACGCATTAACACAACTTGCGATTTTTAAGTTATTAAACAGCAGGGGTGAAAGAAAATATTGATAAACATGAATATAGCGGCATTATGTTTTGCAATACTGTATTGATTCTCTAAAACGCTGTATTGATTTTTAGTTAACCTCTTAACCTCTGACGCCTATTCTGTATTTTGCATGTTGTAACGGGTTCAGTTTTGAAGCTAGAGTGAAGATACTGGTATCATATGAAACTAAAAAACCTAATGAATCCATTGGCACCAACCATGTCATGTTAGCTTGTCATGAATGAGGGTAAATAACGCTCCAAACTTGCGGTAAATTTGGGCGAGGAAAAACTGTCATGGCCATTTTCAAAGGGGTCCCTTGAACTCTGACCTCAAGATATGTGAATGAAAATGGGTTCTATGTGTACCCACGAGTCTCCTCTTTACAGACATGCCCACTTTATGATAATCACATGCAGTTTGGGGCAAATCATAGTCAAGTCAGCACACTGACAGCTGTTGTTGCCTGTTGGGCTGCAGTTTGCCATGTTATGACTTGAGCATATTTTTTATGCTAAATGCAGTACCTGTGAGGGTTTCTGGACAATATCTGTCATTGTTTTGTGTTATTAATTGATTTACAATAATAAATATATACATCAATTTGCATTAAGCAGCATATTTACCCACTCCCATGTTGATAAGAGTATTATATACTTGACAAATCTCCCTTCAAGGTACATTTTGAACAGATAAAAAAATGTGTGATTAATCTCAATTAACTATGGACAATCATGCGATTAATCGGTAAATATTTTAATCGATTGACAGCTCTAATTAAAATATCATATTTTCAATCATATTCGAATGGAAATAATGTGATTTCTACCACTGGAAGGAACCACTGTTCTACCAACAAGAAAACAGAGAGGTGTTGAATGAGGGGACTTTACCGATATGAAATTATCTCCTTCAGGTGATTGGTCAGCAGCTTCCCTCCTACATTTACCCTGGAAGGCAAAATAAACCAACAGGTCATTTAGTTGTTTTTGCTGTTATCGCAGGTTAAAGATGATTGCTGCAGTCCTCTGACCTGCGGACGCCTTCCTTCATCTTCTTGCTGCGACAGTAGGGGGCGATGTGTGTGAAGGAGAAGCCGCTGTCGACCACCAAACAGCAGAGCTCCGTGGGTTTAGTGTGGAAGTAGTGATGAGCGCTAAGAGAGCCCGCTGGACGACACAGAACAACACACATTCAGCAGACATTAAACACACGTCCAACTGGCATACCTCACACCACAGGAATATCTGGAGTTCAGAACCATCACAAAATCAGGGCTTTGCTGAAGATTGTTGGGAGGGAGGAATCTGGCCAATATCAGCTTGATTCTTGTGCAGTGTGTACCCCGCATTAGCTGTTAACTAGCATAACACACCACAATCTACCACACAACTGTCAGATGAAAAGTTGTATCGTGGGTAATGTATAGGGTTGGGACGATTCACCTATCTCCTGATTCAATAATATCACGATACTTGGGTGCTGATTCGAAATGTATTGGGATTTTTAAGTATTGCGATTCGCTATTAAGATTTATTGAGATTTTTGTTATTTTTTGATCTGAGATGATTTTTGGATTCTTAATTTCGTTAATTTTTTCTATAATAATTCTGGATGACTTGTTGAGAGTCTGAACTGTTATATCAGATGCTTACGGATGACGAGAATGAATATTTTGTGGTGTAGAACCGGAGCAGGAAGTGTTGTCTCACTCCACATTAGTCAAGCGTCCAGTTCGACTCACCATTTATTCTGAGAGCCGACTGGAACTGGTACTCCTCAAACAGGATCTCATTCATCGACTCCTGAATGGAAGAGAAGTTGAAGTACGGCTCTGTGATGATGACACTGGTGTCTGCGAAATCCACCTGGACCCACAACACAGCAGAGCAGGAGGCCATGAAATCCGATTAGATCAGTAGACAATGTGATTAAAAATATTCTCCACATTTCCAGAATAACAAACACAAAAAGGCTCAAAAGCCAAACTACAAACCTTAAACATCTCCTTTCCAAACAGATGATCCCACACTTTCCTCTGGACGTCCCAGTTGACCAGATAACCCTGAAGAGAAAGAACAGGAGAGAGAAACTATTAAAAAACAGTCCAGATGTGACCTTAAAGCTGCAGCCTCCACATGTGGGTACACTCTCTCACCTTCTGATAGGGGAGGATGTAAAAGAGACCCGAAGGATCTTTGATCTCATCGAGCTGATTGGCTGTGAAGGTTTTTAATCTGGACGTCTTGGAGCGAAACTGGCAGTTTGGGATGACGCTGAGGGGGACAGAGGGACAGAAGGTCACACCGAGGAAACATTTGAAGAAAGGCAATAAATACACATAGAGCTGTTTTTCATTTCCCGATTTTTAACCTCCTCGTCTCCTCACTCCTCCGGCTTGTGACCTGGAAATAGTTCTCCATCTTGAAAGACATCCAAATTCCTAAAATGCATCTTGAGGAGCGAGGAGGCTTGCTGGAGGAGCTATAAGCGAGGAAACACCGGTGTATCCTTAGCGGAAGTGTTTTCAGCACCTGCGACGTAAAAGACGCATGACACACAGCTGGAATAATCTCAAACCACAGCAGAACTCTACAAATATAACTGTTCCTTTTGTTTTCATCAGTTGAAGTTATTTAAGATGATCAAACTTTCTGCCCTTCACCGTTTGTGTGACATTTCACTTTCACATTACTGATGTTTTTATATTGATTGTAGCTACACAAAATATTTTCTAGGGGATGTGGAGAGGTTCACAGTATTAAGAAAAAATAGAATATGCATTGTACAGAGATAATAGTCCAAACATATTATTTAAATATAGTGCTGGACAAAAACCTAAAATACCCAGCTGTAAATCAGCTTCTTGGTGTATTCATCCAGTGCCGAATTTCAGGTTGAGCCCTGAAGCTTCATATTTGGTCTCAAGTGATGTTCTGCATCGTGAATTTATTTATCAAAAACCATCGAAAACATAAAAGCGACCGTTTTTCGAATGGAGTTTGTTTTTTTCTCCGTACAAGAGAACTGTGCTTTCTCAGAGGACAATGAGCAAGGCAAGGCAAGGCAGCTTTATTTAGAGCACATTTCAGCAACAGGGCAATTCAAAGTGCTTTACATAAACATTCAAGAACATTGCGACAAAGTGCAAAAGAACATTAAGACATAATTAAAACAGTTATAAAAACATTAAAGGTTAGAAAATAAAAACAAGCTAAAAATAAAAGCTAGGATAGAAGCTAAAATAGAATATAACACAAGCTCTAGTGCAGTATAAGATCATTATCTGGTTTAATAAAAGGCAGCAGCAAACAGGAAAGTGTTAAGCTTTGATTTAAAAGAACTCAGAGTTGGAGCCGGTCCTGCAGGTTTCTGGGAGCTTGTTACAGATATTTGGTGCATAAAAACTGAACACTGCTTCTGCATGTTTAGTTGTGTCTCTGGGGACACTAAGCAGACCTGATCCAGATGAACCTGAGAGGTCTGGATGGTTCATAACATAGCAGAAGATCAGAAATGTATTTTGGCCCTAAACCATTTAGTGCTTTGTTAACCAGCAGGAGTATGTCTAAATCAATTCTCTGAGAGACAGGGAGCCAGTGTAGAGACCTCAGAACTGGACTGATGTGATCCACTTTCTTGGTCTTAGTGAGGACTCTAGCAGCAGCAGGTTCTGAATCAGCTGCAGCTGTCTGATCCAGTTCGTAGGAAGACCAGTAAAGGCTCCGTTACAGTCGTAAAGTCTGCTGAAGATAAATGCATGGACCAGTGTTCCTGCAGAGACATCAGTCCTCTGATTCTTGCTATATTCTTCAGGTGATAGAAGGCTGTCTTTGTAATTGTTAAGTAACATTGATGTTGTTGTATATAGGCATATTGTAACGCCATATTACAGTTGATTATAGGTGGACTTGTTTAACATGACTGTTTGTTGTCATAGCATCACGTTAGCCACCTTGCTATCACATAACTGGACGTAACGTTACCTGACTTTCTCCAGACTGTATCCTATTTTCGCCGTATAGGCTCCGTTATCCAGAACTAATGTGGCCATTGTATGTCCTGTACCGACCACATTAAATGAAACGAGTCATATTTATTTCATAATTATTAAACAAAACACATTTTCTACACGTTTAACTCAACGCTCCGCCGTTAAACACGTCATCCACTCGTCCAGCCAATCAGCTTCTTCTCGTCTTGTCTGTTTCCGGTTAGGCTTGACGCTCTGAGACCAGCCAATCAGAGCACCTCCTGCTCTTTCCTTTATGTTCATTGGTGGTTGGTTCAGCCAATCAGATACGAGGATTAGGGTCCTGTTACAGAAAGGTCCGAGTGGAAGGTAGGTAGGTAGGTAGTAACTTTATTGATCCCGAGGGAAATTCAAGTTTCCAGCATCACAGTTCCATAGTGCAAAACATGTTAGTAAAAAGTTAGTAGTGCAAAGTACAAAAAAATATACCAGATATAAAAATACAAGGAGATGAAGAAAACTGTTAAAACAGAATATAGTGCAGGGTAACAGCTGTGATACAGGACTATTAAAAAAGTGAATATAGTGCAGAAGAGACTGTTAAAAATGAATATAGTGCAGGGTAACTCCAGTTGCTTAGTCTATGAAAGTGCACTTTATGCATTATTATCTGTCCTGCAGACCGTCCTGCTTTGAACCTTTGTGTAACCCACCAAAGAGCACCCTCATCACACTGATTTGAACTTCCGAGCACTCTGGACTTTTTCCCTTTTTTGAAAACTATATATATGCTTTGTTTTGTCAAACTGAAAAGCAGGAAAAAAAATGAAAAGCTGAAAACCGTAAATGTTGTCAAATTAGCTTAGAAAATGATTGAAATTATTAAATAAATTATCAAAATATTACATGAGCTCTAAATATCTCAGTAATTGCACCTCTCACCTGGGATTACATGATACTGTCACAATAAAAGACCTCAACATACAGTCCATACCAGAGAAACATGAACAAGTTAACTCTTATAGTCACATATTTAGTTAAATAAGTGCACATCAATCTCTTTCCTTAACACCACACACACACGTTTTTATTAGAGGAGGTGAATACATGAATTTTAGCATTATTTTTGAGGCCACCGTTTGCATTCTAATATTAGTATGTTAAATGTGATATTCCTTTATCTAAAGCCTGTTATTCCTCAGTTAAAGGGTATATTATTAACTTATCAATAAAGCAAAAACTGTCAATTTGCTTACAATCAAAGATGATCAGACAGGTGTCATTCATTAGACTTTTCTAAAACTATTTTTCACATTAATAACCTATTTACAAAGTAGTAATCCATGCCAAAGTATTTCAAAAATCCTTTTATTGCTTTAAATATATATACTGATATAGCCCCACCCACCATCATACACATATAAACAGGTTTAGTTTGTACATCACAGTATTATGATACCATCTGATATATGGATATAAAACACCCAAATAAAAGTTCCAACTAAACTCCCAAATATAAAGTTTGTATTATTTATTCTATGTTGTCACTATGTTCCGTTCTGTTTTTTCTTGTCTTTTCCTTTTTGTTTTGTTTTTGTATACACGTTATGTCCCTGAATATGTCATGCAGTATTGTGCCACCTGTTGAAAAAAAATCACAATAAACAAAGTGATGAAACAATAAAATTAAGTTTGCATTTAAATGAGTTCAGTTTACCTTATATTATTTATTTTTTTGTTATCTCTCCCCGTTTGTAGTGGTATATCATTATCATTATTATCATTATTATCATTATTATCATTATGTTTTGCTGCCCATCTTGAGGACTCCCTGGCAGAAGAGATGTTGTATCTCAATGGGAGCTTCCTGGTTAAATAAAGAATAAATAACATAAAATAATGTTGTGTTTGCTTCCAGCAGGAACAAAGAAAAGGCTGCAGCAGGATGAAGAGGAGTCAGTTAACAGTCTGGACGTGTTGGAAACTGTTGAACAAGATAAACATCTGGTACTGAAAGCTCTCTCGTTGTGTTGATATTTGAGGGCGACACCGAGAGCAAACATGTCATTAGTCATGTGATGAGGAGGAAGTCAACTTCTGCATCCTGGAAGTTTAATAACAACATAACATAATAACGCATCTGTTTTAAAAGCGGCATCTGTGATATTATACGTTTTTGCACACATTGATGATGCCACTATCATCTCCTCTCTCTATAATCCTCCAGACCTGTAACCCCCCCGCCCTCGCCCATTTGTAACACCTGAGCTAATTGGTATGCAGCTCCCGGGTTGTGAGCCAGGTCGTATCCGAATTATCCTGACCGGGGTTCGACCCGGGTTGACTGGCTTGGTTAGAATTGACAAAAGGAGGGTTGAACATGGGTCAGATAACCCTGGTCCAACCCTGGTCATTGGTGTGAAAGGGGTATTATTCTGTTCCGCTTTTTCTGCAGCTGTATCAACTCGTATCTTCTTTTACAACATCTGTAGGGAAGACCAAAGCAGTCCTATTTGATGCAAAACGTCCTTCAGACCTCAAGAAAAATGTTTAAAAATCAAGAAAAACAGAAGTATTGTGGTGGAAATGTTCACCAGTCTTTGTGTCACAGTAACAGATAGAACAGTTCAGACCACCATCAAACCTCATGACATGAGGAAGATGCAGCACAGCAGCTGGATTTCTACTTCTGATGATGCAGTAACTGGTTCATCCAGAGCTCTTCTTATAGTACAATCATTATGCTTCATGTTCCTGCTGCTTTATGATCAAATGTTCCTTTAGGGTGACGCAGCGGGTCACTCCAAGTATTTGGGGATGCATCCGTGTAGTTCGATGATCTCGGGCCAGTTGTCGTATTTATTCTTTGTGTTGTCGTTCTTCATGTACTGAAACAGACAGAAAGACGGAGCTGATTCTGATTCAACATCAACAAGAAACCACAAACCTTCTGGAGGACATGCTTCCCTTTTAGAGCTGCAACGATTAATTGATCGACAGAAAAACGTTTCATTCACTTATGAAGCTTCAATGTGAGATTTGATGCTTTTATTCATCATGTATGATAAATGATGATGATGATGGTAAATTGATCATATTTACGGTTTGGACTGATGCCACTCTGCTCGTGCCTGTACTTAGCTAAATTAGCTTAGCATAAAGACTGGAAACGGAGGGAAACTGCTAGCCTGGCAAAAAACCCACCTACCTACAATTTGCTGTTTTACGTGGGGTTATGTACCTATTAGATCGTTTCTTTACATTTGACAGACTGTCAACAATGTTAAATATTCATCATCTTGTTTTTTCGTGTTTCATTGATGTTTTATCACAGATCAGAGTGAAATATTTAATCCCAAAACACTGCAGTGTCACATTAAATAGAAATGTTTCTGCTACTCATCCGGAACATGTCATATGTCTGGAAACTTTAGGAACTTGACCATCATTTTAAAGATAAAATAAAATCAGCAAAGAGTGCAAATAAATAATGCAATAGAACAAGGGGCAATAACCAAACATTGCAGTGAACAAAGAAACAAGGTTTTTGGCTGCACACTATGAACGTTAATGATGAACCCAGAGAAGAAAAGGTTCAGATAAATCAACAGAAAGTATGATCTAGTCGTTGTTACCTTCTCAAAGTTGCTCTGCACCGATGCTCCTTTCCCACCAACAAACACCCAGTTATCTCTGAATCCCAGTGACTTGACAGAAGTGCTTCCCAGTTGAGCTATCAGCTCCCTGGCGTCTTTAGTTAGCCTGTTGAAACAAGTCACAGTGTGGATCAGCCCTTTAACACAACACAGACAGCAGAGCGGATCAATATGTAACTGAACAAGCTGATCAGAAACTGAAGGAACAAATTCAAAAAGATTAAAATGCTTCAATCATCTCTTCATTTCTGCACCACCTTCATATAAAACAAGAGTTCATTAAATCAGGTCTCTTAAAGTTCATTGATGGTTGTTTGTCAAATGTGTGAACGTCCAAAACCTCCACTGGTGGAATGTAACTAAGTACATTTACTCAAGTACTGTACTTAAGTACAAATCTGAGGTACTTGTACATTACTTGAGTTTTTCCATTTCAAGCTACTTTCTACTTCTACTCCATCACATTTATCTGTAAGCTTGAGTTACTTTACAAATAAAGATTTTTACACACAAAACATGTGAAGAGTTTATAATATATGATGTTTAGTAATAAATAAAAATCCCAGACAGAAGTACATCTGAAACCATTAGCACATCAATCAATATGTCCATTAATCAATTAACCAATTATTCAAATAATTTAAAGATTAAAACTTTTTTTTTTATTTAAACTATTTTGATGGTTGAAGTATTTTTTCATGGAAAAGCATTTGATTGTTCCAGATTTAATAATGTTAAATAATGTTGATGATCTCCAGCTCAACCAGCTACAGCAGTAAAATCCAGTTTTTATATTAATACAGAGTAATAATAATAATCTAATGATAGAATATATAATAGTACAACGGTCATAGGGGACATTTTTATACTTTTAATGCTTTATTTAAAGGGACTGTTTGTAACTTTTTAAGCGTATAAATGTAGCGGGTCGCCACACATGCGCGTTCGCATATGCGCGCTCGCGTGTGGCCGTAGCCTCGTCTCCGCTGCCTGCTTACCTTCACTCAGACAGAGCGCGCGTTCTCGCGTACTCGCGTACTCGCTCCACCTCTACTAGACGTGAACGCGTGCTCACTCCACACTGCAGAAGAGTTAGTTTAGCTCTGAGAATATCTAGTGAATGTACAGGGGATGTTTGTGCAGAAATAAATGCTGCAGCTCCTCCAGACCAACAGAGGTTTCCCGTGTCTTGTGAAGAGATGGGGCTCCTCCACGTGTTACGTTGTCGTCTCGTTACCGACCGGGTGCCGGTGTCTCCCTGCGGCTGCCGGCTGCAGTCGGGAGGCGATAACTTAACTCGTTGAGTAGCCCCGCTGCCTGAGCCTGCGCTGAGGCAGGAAAAGCCAACACTAGGATCAGCAGTGATTCATGGAGAGACCTTCGTCTGGTCAGCTAACATTACTGCCAAGCAGCTGAAATATAGAGTGATATTGTGGTTTTAGCTGACGTGTGTCGCCTCACTGTTTTGAGCGATGCTCGTCCATGTCTATTTAGAGCGAGCAAGCACGAGCTCGACGCTGACTTTCGTTGATTTCACGGCCACAGGTGTCGCTGTTAACAAGCATTTCTGAAAGTTACAAATAGTCCCTTTAAAGAGCTACCTGGGCTTCTTCATCTCAACATTTGGTTCTGAAATTTGTAAGAAGTGAGTTTGTTTCTCTGCCAACAGTAGACGTAAAAGAAGGAGAGATATTTACTTTGTTGACGGCTCGTCGTAGGAAGCCATCAGAACCACAGATCCGGTCTCGATTGTCTTCAGCAGCTCAATGAAAGGTTTCACATCTGTAACACAAACATGGCGTCCATCTTTTAAAACTTTCATTGAATCATCTAACGAACCACGTGGTAGTTAGATTATATTAATATCAGTTCTACGTACCGCCACCGAACATGTCGAAGTGAGCTGTCTTTAAGACGTCTCCTGTTTTACCTGTTAAAGAAAAAGACTTTAGAGACGCTTTGACAGTAGTCAGGGAGAATTAATGAAGCTCACATGGAGGTTTACTGGTTCAACACTCACCGTTTAGTATCACTACGTTTATTCCAAGTCCAGCGTTGTTCAGGACCGATCCCACAACCCTGACAAGAGTTTGATCTACTGTTAATACCAGCTGTTATCCACACGAAGAACCAGAAGGACCACAAGAACCAGAAGAACCAGAGGACCAGAGGACCAGAGGACCAGAGGACCAAAAGGACCAGAAGAACCAGAAGAACCAGAAGACCAGAGGAGCAGAAGGACCAGAAGAACCAGAGGACCAGAGGACCAGAGGACCAAAAGGACCAGAAGAACCAGAAGGACCAGAAGGACCAGAGCACCAGAGCACCAGAGGACCGAGGACCAGAAGGACCAGAGGACCAGAGGACCAGAGGACCGAGGACCGAGGACCAGAAGGACCAGAGGACCAGAGCACCAGAGGACCGAGGACCAGAAGGACCAGAGGACCAGAGGACCAGAGGAGCAGAGGACAGAGGACCAGAAGGACCAGAAGGACCGAGGACCAGAGGACAGAGGACCAGAGCACCAGAGGACCGAGGACCAGAGGACAGAGGACAGAGGACAGAGGACAGAGGACAGAGGACCAGAGGACCAGAGGACCAGAGGACCAGAGAACCAAAAGGACCAGAAGAACCAGAAGGACCAGAGGACCAGAGCACCAGAGGACCGAGGACCAGAAGGACCAGAGGACCAGAGCACCAGAGGACCGAGGACCAGAAGGACCAGAGGACCAGAGGACCAGAGGACCAGAGGACCAGAGGAGCAGAGGACAGAGGACCAGAAGGACCAGAGGACCAGAGGACAGAGCACCAGAGGACAGAGGACCAGAGCACCAGAGGACCGAGGACCAGAGGACAGAGGACCAGAGCACCAGAGGACCGAGGACCAGAGGACAGAGGACAGAGGACAGAGGACAGAGGACAGAGGACAGAGGACAGAGGACAGAGGACAGAGGACCAGAGGACCAGAGGACCAGAGGACCAGAGGACCAGAGAACCAAAAGGACCAGAAGAACCAGAAGGACCAGAAGGACCAGAGCACCAGAGGACCAGAGGACCAGAGGACCAGAGGACCGAGGACCGAGGACCAGAGGACCAGAGGACAGAGGACAGAGGACCAGAGGACCAGAGGACAGAGGACCAGAGGACAGAGGACCAGAAGGACCAGAGGACCAGAGGACCAGAGGACAGAGCACCAGAGGACCGAGGAACAGAGGACATAGGACCAGAGCACCAGAGGACCGAGGAACAGAGGACAGAGGACCAGAGCACCAGAGGACCAGAGGACCAGAGGACAGAGGACCAGAGCACCAGAGGACCAGAGGACAGGGATAGAGATTCACTAGGTGGAACAAAGTCAGAACTCAAGAACTTTTCACACCTTAATGTCAGAACCAAGATTCACGTTTTTCTTCCGTCGTAACATTTGATCCGGTTAGTTTTGGTTTCACATTGCAGTGAAGCGAGCGCACTAGAGAACTCTACCAGACATAACTACATCCTGTTGTCACCTACGCCCTGTCATTGTCACCTACGCCCCGTCCTCGTCGCCAATGTCCCGTCCTTGTCGCCTATGTCCTCGTCGCCTATGTCCTCGTTGCCTATGTCCTCGTCGCCTGCGTCTTGTCGTTGTCGCCTACATCTTGTCTCCTCGTCGTTTGCACCCCGTCGTTGTCGCATACGCCCCATCCTCAATACCTTTGTCTTGTCGTTGTCGCCTACGTCCTCATCGCCTTTGTCTTGTCGTTGTCATCTATGTCCCGTTATCATCGCCCACATCCCATCCTTGTCACCTATTTCCCATCGTTGTCGCCTATGTCCCGTGCTTGTCACCTAAGTCTTGTCATCGTCACCTACGTCTTGTCATCATCGCCTACATCCCGTTGTCAACGCCGCCTACGTCTTGTCATCACAATCCACATCCCGTTGTTGCAATTGCCTACGTCCCGTCGTCGCCGCCTACGTCTTGTCATCATCGCCTACATCCTGTTGGCGTCGCCGCCGGAATAAATTGATTCACAAGGCATTGTGAGATTCTAGGTGACGACCAGCAAGGCGAAAAAATGTATGGGACAAAAGTTGAAAATGTTTATGGATAAAAACAAATCAGCAGCATCAGTCGACTCACTAAAATGTGAGCTCACAGGACAACGTTTGGATTTGTGCGGCGAGATGAAAGCAAGAAGTATTTGAGGATGAAATTCAGGATGAAACACTTACAGTTTGTTCTGGACGCAGATCTTTGGTGGTAGGACGTTGGCGGCTCCGCTCTGGACGAAGAAGCTGAAGTAATCCTCTGGACAGTCTTTCATTATGGTACACGATCCAGCTGGAGAGGAAACATTGATTTAATCCAGCATCAGATCAACTTCACTCATTCATCCTGATCAGGTTGAAGCGTTCGCTGACCTTTAGAGGGCGCCTTGGTGGGCGGACCGGGCATTTCAGAGCGTTCAGCTAAAGCACGAAGCAAATCACCTGAAACAACGAGTTACACAATCACATGTTTAAGGCACTTCAGCACTGGCTTCACTTCTCAGACCAGGAGGTCGCATTAAAACAATAAGAAGAAGAACACGTAGATACCAGAAGTGCAGTACGTGATAAAAGACTGAGGTATTAAATGTTCCTACCGTTGAATGGGCTGCTGTATTTCTGCAGGATGAATGTGATAAAAACCACCAACGGCACCAACACCAAGATGAACCGTAAAATCTCTGCGGGGGATAAACATAAAAAAAATTATACCAGTTATCTGTTAAATCTGTCACCAAACTGGATATTCAATATATCTGACGGTTCTCCAGATGATTCATTAGTGGGAGAAGATACATGAATAGTTTGACCTGTTCAGAATCATTGACAAACTGCTTTGCTTCATTAAAAAAAGGTTAGAAACAACTAGACTGATGGAAACTATTTGCTTTTAAATAATTCCAAAAAGAGAAAAAATAGATATGTGAGGATCTTTTTATTATATTCAGTGTGTTGGAAGTCTTTCTCGTCCTGCGTCCCAAATAACCTTTCAGAAAAAATGTAACTGAGTCCACTATTGGATATTCTTGGATCTTTTTTTATTTGAGCTTATTTTTGTCTTCTATTTGACTATTTTTTAAAATCCTCTAAAATTCCTCTAAAATTCCTTATTTCTTCTGTCTACAGCACTTTAACTATCTTGTTGTTGAAAGGTAAATAAACCTGCAGTGGTTAAATGAGACAGACGTGTAGATCTTTAAGGTTAACATTTTATTTATTTTGTGAATTTAATTGTATCCTCATCCTTTGTTCGCAGTCTTGTAAGTTTGTTTAACTGTTGGAGGTTTGCCTCCTGCTTTTATTGTAAGCCTAACCCTGCATACACAGGATGCACATGCAAAAGAGAGTGAACCAACATCCTGTATAAATAAAGGTTAAGTAAATGAATGAATGAATAAAGAAGATCAATGGCTGTCATCCAAACCAGGCAAAAAACATTTATTTTTTATAAAATCCACCTTGGTTTAAAATCCTACATGTTTATCCATCAAGAGGCCAAAATGAATAATAATAAATACTTTACATTTTATTATCAATATTTCTACTTTTACTTAATTAAAGATTTAAATAATGTTTCCACCACTGCCAGGTTTAAATCAAATACTAAATATGACTTATTAAAATAAGACATGAACAGCTGTATGCCACAGATATAAAACAATATATCACACCATCTCAGTAGAAGCTGTGGCAGTGAATAAAGGAACCACTCCTTAATCAAATTACTTCCTGGTTACAGGAAGTAACCACTGTTATAAAACACACACACACACACACGCACCTGCACACGCACACACACAAACACAAACACCCGCAATGAAAACTTACTTCCTGTGTTTTGTCTCGCCATTTTTATTCTTCCTGTTAAAAAAGAAAAAGAAAACACAGGAAGGATGATCAATTTAGGACGATAACAGTTTCAATGATTTCATCAGCTCAGGTCAGTGTTTGGAAAAAGTCCTCAAATTTCCACGTATAGGTAGCAACTAATGATTATTTTCATTATTGATTAATAATGCCAATGATCATACTCAAATAAATATATAAAATCCCTTTCCAAGATGGCCCCGTGCTAGGTGGCATCTATCTATCTATCTATCTATCTATCTATCTATCTATCTATCTATCTGTCTATCTATCTATCTATCTGTCTGTCTATCTATAAATCTATCTATATATCTATCTATCAGAAAAGACACTCACTAGAAAAGTAAAAGTAAATATTAATGTTATAATGCAACTCTGTTATCATAAATTCTTTTCTTTTGTCTTTTCTAAAAAGGTGTTTTTGTTTTATTCCTGTAACTGTTGTTTTATTCTTGCAAAGGTCCGTGAGCAATTACAAAGACACACTTTCCCAGAGCTGAAAGTATCATATTCAGCTTTTTTATTTCGTTAAACCAACAGTTTGAAACCCCAAAACATCCAGTTTACTGTCATATAAGATGCAGAAAAGCAGCAAATCCTCACTGGAAGCAACAGATCTTTTTGTCATTTCTGCTTGAAAATAAATCACTCAAATTAATCAAATATCAGATGAATTACCTGTTAATTATGTCAATTAAGTGATTAATTGTTTCAGCTCTAGTTGCAACATAAATGCAGAAAAATACTCCAAAAGTCTGGCATTCAGAAAACAGTTTATATAAAACAGAGAAGAGAGGAAACACACAAGAAGCTGGAAAATGATAGAAGATAAGAAGAAAAATACTCCATTAGAAGTAAAGTAGTAGTAAGTAAAATGCAAACAAGTCTACTCGATACAGTACTTGAGTATGTTTACTTCCTGTCTGCATTCCTAAATAAGTGCAAACACCTGTGCAGGTATGTCAAGTCTCCTAACCAGCTGAATCACAGCTCCTCAGAACTAAATATGTCAAATAAAAGAGAAATCCAAAGTATAAATAAATCAAACTGACCCACTCTGACTGTGAGCATGTCTCTCTGACATCCGGCGGCGGCGTTGGGACTGACTAGGAGTTCAGGGAGGCGTTCAGGTGAAGCTGCAGGAGACAAACAGGTTGGTCCTGTTCCGCCTCCTGAACGTGGTTACTGCCAATTCGCTGTACCCAGAGGGCCAGAGTCCAAGTCACTCAGCTTATGACATCAGAATGTGGAATGGATTATTTATGAGGGTGTGAAGTTACCTGTTACTGGTAAACATGCAGCACTCAGAGAGCTGACACACCTACTGTACAAAGCTGCACAGCACTCTGAAATAAAATCATAAAAGATGTTTTACATCTGCATCTCAGTCTGCATTAACCCTCTGAGACCCACAATAGACCTGTTTTAGTTTTTTTTTTAGGTGGTACAGGGGGTCTTTAGGGGGAGATAGCAGGTAAACAGCAGATGTCACATAGAAGTGGTGTACATCATCTGAAAGCTGGGAACCTGAAGATTAATTTGAGATGCAGCTCAGCACTGTGTCAAGTTGTTCTAGTCATCAAACAGAAATAAACATGAATTTAATTAATTAATTAAATATTGAAAATATTGTTATTGTAAAAGTGTATAAAGGTTTAGAACATGATAATAGAAGTATATGATGGTCATTCCCATGCTCTATTATGTCTCATAAGTTGTTGCAGCAATTCTTTGGTTGATACCATTTGTTACACAGATTTGGTGCTAAATGTAACCATTTTTTACCACTGAAGAATTAATAAAAATGATCAATAATCCCTCTAAAATACCACATTAAGACACCAAGACCTTGAGGAACAACATAGAAAAAGTCATGCTGTGATTTGGGAACAAAACCTTTTGACATTTAGAGATTTCTACAAGAATTGCATTTTTCTGCAATTGGATGGTGAGCACTTCTGCTGTGTAAACTGCTCAGTAACCCCCTTATTGTCAGTCTAGCTAGGAAAGCCATCCATCCTATGAATGCTCTAGGTCTCTAGTTTGTGGCTGTAAAGTTTCATGAGGCTGTGATTATCCTAGAGGTCACCGCAGGTCATTTTATACAGTGAGGTCAATGAAATGTCTACTATGGGGACTAACATCATCACACATGAATACAGTTGGGCTCATTGGATCCACAAGAGTCTCATCTTTACAGTGAAACCCAATTTATGTAATTCAAGACTGTTTAGGGACCCCAGTATGCAGAAATATTCAGATACACCATTTAAGAATAGGAAACAATAACACATTTATACTACATTCAAAAAACTGCATGTGATTATCATAAAGTGGGCATGTCTGTAAAGGGGAGACTCGTGGGTACCCATAGAACCCATTTTCATTCACATATCTGGAGGTCAGAGGTCAAGGGAACCCTTTGAAAATGGCCATGACAGTTTTTCCTCACCAAAATTTAGCATAACTTTGGAGCGTTATTTAGCCTCCTTCAGAGCACAGACCATGGATGTAGAAGAGGTTGTGTCCTGTGGTTTTTCCCTGCGTGTTAATAAATAGCCTACAACTCCATTAAATTCTGTTGATGTCATGCTACTAGCACTACTAGCTACTGGCCGATAGCCGTCTTTTTGGGAACAGAGACGTTAATACATCCACCACGGTACAGGCTTACAGCATACAGCCCATGGGTGTATTAGAAGATAATAAAAGTGATGAATTACAGCCCATATATCCATTATTACAGCCGCATACAGCTAGCAGGAAGCTGGCAGAGCCAGATATGTCATATGAGCGTGCAGGGCGGTGCAGTCCCGTGGGTCTGATGCACGTTCATTATGGCGAGGAAAATAACTCTGGATTCAGCTGTTAGTTCAATTTACTACTTATAGGACATAATGATTTAAATGAGGGCTATTTAAGTGTTCCCACTGGGAAGTTGATTTATATCTTCTGATTTACAGACGTCTCTTTATACATCCATGGACAGCACTACCGCAGCGCCATCTAGTGACCACAGTTTTGTGTCTTTGCTTCTGTACTCAAATGTACTAAAATGCTGACTCATTTCTGGGTTTTAGGACTCATTCCTGCACCACTCTATAATGCTGAGGTTATCTAAAGTTAGTGATTTGGACGATAAGAGTTTAACAGTTTAATGTGGAAGTCAGATGGAAGAGACATTTTGTTTTATGTGTGTGCACTTTTTCTGTGCCGGTCATATTCTGGCTCCCTAAACTGGCTCTCAGTCATCAAAACTTTGAGAACCCCTTATATAAATTCATGAATTCAGACACTTGAATGAAACAGACAGTAAAAAAGGTGCACTTAATTGTAAATAGTGAGTGATTTAGGACACAAATGTGGAACCAGGCTAATGCAATATGTTAATATCTGGTAGTAAACATACATGTAAACTGTCCAGTAAGCAGCAGTAAATATTGTGAAGCATTAGATGCACATTAATCAAGTGTTCACACCAAAGAACAACACCAAACTCTTCACCAAAACAATGTACAGTATTTATTCTGTTCATTTATACAAGTCTCAACTTGGAACGTCAACAATCTATAGTTCAAAAAATAGATTTCATAGAGGATTTTTGCCATTACAGATTCATCCAAGCCTTTCTAATTTTGTACATATTTTAAAGGAGGTTCTGAACAGAACTCTTTATAATCCAGCGACTGACGTTTTCAGAACGTTAATTTAACTTCAGCTATAGTGTAAAAAGCTTTTAGGACTAAATTTACTGTTAAAACAAACTATGAGCTACGAGGACAAAATGATTATTATTATTATCATCTAGAGGAGGATTCTGGAAAAGCTTTCCACACTTTAATCCAAATAAACACAACAATAAAAATCAAAGGAGGCCAGAAATCAAAGGTTGGTGTGTTTCGGAGGAGTCTCTCTCGTTGTTTTGTGTTCGATGAAGGAGGGAAGACGATTGTTCAGCTGGAGGAAGAGAAAGAAATCCTGCCGTCTTCTTCTGTTCATCTTTAATTTGACTTCTTCTCTCCTGGAGAAACAACAGGAGAGAAAGGGTTAATTTACACTGGCGAGTTCAGCTGTTTCAGTATATCAATCATCTAAAATCAATCGATCAGTTACAAACCACTGAGTTCATTTACTCATCAGTCAGGTTTCTGTTGTCATTATTATGTTTTTACAAATATTTGAGCTAAAATTTGCAGCTTTGTCAGCAAAGCCCTGATTGTTTGATGGTTCTAAAGATGATCTTTCCAGATGTTCCTGTGGTGTGAGGTATGTTAAGAGTGTTTTTTACATCCCCCGATCGGCTCAGAAGTCCATCATGGCCGCACCGATTTCAAATGGTAAATATTAAACATGTTCAATATTTACGATGGGATATCCTGTTGTGTGTGAGGAACCCTGAGGACAGCCGATGACGCAGAAAGAACGATAGCCAATAGAGAACCAAGCAGACTGACGAAGGAAGGACAACCACCGCCGTCATGGCGGCCGCGGCTAACGCATGAGCTAATGCTAAACGTGAAGCATAAAGTAGTAGTAAGATGGAGCTCAGAAATGGAGGAGCAACTTGTTGATTAGTGTTTATTTAACGTGTCTCCATGACTTCATCCATCCTTCCTAAATTTTCAGTACAAAGTAAAAACTAACATCGCTAATTCTTCCTGCCCGTCGTCCGCCATGTTTGTTTACAGTAAAGTCATGTTTGATCGCCAGATATTTTGTGAGATTAAATCAAATAAATCAATGTTGACTTCTGGTTTCACACGGGACATGAACAGCGGTCTCCTGGTGAAGGTCTGGTGTTTTTAGACCTACCCGTCCAGCCCGACCTCCTCCCTACACGGCGTTCGCCGCACTTTATACTTCCTGGTTCACTATTATGTGTATCACATACAAATTAATATCGTGTTTACCATCATGAAACAAAAAGTGAAATTCTTGTCTATGTACACGAATCAATACATTCAATTTCGGGACTATTTAACGAACTGCTGTGTGACTGGGCTGTTAAAACTGTTTAAAACTGTTTAAAACTGCGACCATAATCTGGGAGAAAATATGTTTCCCTCAAGACGTAATAGAGAATACAGTTTATTTGTATGGGAACGTGATTTTGTGGGAGACAGGGTTGTAGACGCAGAGGGCCGTGACAAAGCGTTGGTATTTGACGTCCTGAGAATGAGAACGGGCTAAAATATCAGAGTTTTTCTCTGAGACAGAGAGATACGATGATGTCAGGGAGCGTTACTGTACCTTTAAACCATAAATATGATGATTTAAATCGCTTTGAAATTCTAATTCAAAATTGGAAACCAAATTTAATTTGGTGACATGAAGAATAATAAAATTCTCTTTTTAAGCCAAATAAATTTCTAGAGTGAAACCGTCATTGCCTTCAAATTATCCTATGAATATAATTTTTAGTGAATTAAATCAACTAATGAGAATATCTGAATGAATGAGAAGAGCTTTCAGCTCTCACCTCTGGTCTTCTTCACTTTGGGGGAGCAAGGTTTGGACACCGTGACGGTGGCTTGACACTCGGCGTTGAACAGCGCTCGCTTCAGAGTTCCTGACCGGCCCTTAGTGTTGGTGTCGGCGTCGCAGGATCCCCACGGGCCGAACTTATACTTACAGTCACCTGAGGGAAAAACATTTAAACCTTTAATCCTCATTCATACTAGATGATGAATCCACTATCGCAGCTCCACAACATGCAGCTCCACAACATGCAGCTCCACTACAGCGTCTTACTGATGTCCTTCTTCCAGTTGCAGGGGATCTTGCAGTGGATCTTGTCGGTTTGATCTTTGCAGGTGGCGTCTCTCAGACCGTCTCCACAGTCGCTGTGTTCTGGCACACACTTCCCGTACTGAGTCTCTGCAGCAGAGCACTCTGAAGCAGGCCGGGACTTCTCATGTTTACCACCTGGTGGAGCACACAGTCACATGATCATCAAAGAACGTATATCGCTAAGAAGTGTAATTCAATTATTCGTTACATTGCAACGTCAGCGCCCAGCAGCAGAGCTACGCTTCCACCATTTTGGATTGAAAGTGACTACCGGACGCCAGTAAAACGTCCGCCTACAAAGAGCCGTACAAAAGTAAAACTAAATTATTTCTATTCTATTGTCATATTTAATGTCTCTACCGAAATGTCCTGTGTTGAACAATGAAAATATTGTAAATATGCATACTGCTTTTGCCCTGCGTGTTAGTAAATAGCCTACAACTACATTAAATTCTGTTGATGTCATGCTACCAGCACTACTAGCTACTGGCCGATAGCCGGTTGTTTGAGAACAGAGACGTTAATACGTCCACCACGGTACAGGATGAAACTACATTTTCTCCGGTAGTCTGCAACCTGTATGAAATATGAAACGTGTTTCTGGAAACATCTTATGTAGAAATAATCCATGCAGTTGCTGAATCGGTGCGTCTCATACTAAAGGGAGCTTTGAGTCTCGGTATCAGACGTCAAGGGGCGTGACGAAGCGTCGGTATTTGAACCTGAAGACAGAAGTTAACACGTTTGATCTCCTGTTTTCCAGTTAAAGCTCACTGAGTTTCTCAGAAGAGTCACTCATTTTATCTTAACAGGAACAACTTGTTATCTCTCTCATTAACCTGCAACAAGCTGTGCATTCCTGTCATGAAATGCATTCTGGGAAACCTGCTGAAATGTCTTAAACCGGCATTCTTTCTAACAGCCAGCAGAGGGCGACTTCTCTGGTTGCTAAAAGAAGTCTGATTGTATAGAAGTCTATGAGACGAGATGGCAATGGCCAAAAATATATATAATATATTTAGTGTGAATTATATCATATTCAAGGGCTCTGCCTTACATTAGGCTTTAGTGAACTGACCCTGGCTGATCACATGATATTAGTGTTATTTAAATATCTGACCTTTGTGATTTTTGGCTCTTCTGTTGGCCTCGGTGGTGAGCGTCAGGGCCACGAGCAGCAGCAGCGTCACTGATATCAAACTTCTCATTCTGCAGACACACAAACATGAAAGTAAAGAGATAATCAGAGATGAACATCCATGATTACAACACAACCATAACGATGTAAACACACTGCAGCTGTGATGTAATGTTCAACCAGGAGCATCATAATGGAGCCAACTACCCAGGGCCGGAAGATTAAAAGTTTGTTTTTATCTGCAATATTACGATTATTATCATTATTAAAAAATATTATTACTGACTGAATGATGGTTTGACAGATTATTTTTTTCTCTTTCTAGCTATAATAATATTGTAAAACAACTTTAAAGAGACACAGAACAACTACAAAGAGACACAAATTGGCTACAACGATATACAAAACAACTACAAAAATACTACAAAGAGATGCAAAACAACCACAATGATACTACAAAGTGATGCAATACAACTACAAAGAGATGAAAAACAATCACAGTGATACTACAAAGTGATGCAATACAACTACAAAGAGACACAAAACAACTACAGACACTACAAAGAGATGTACAAACTACAGAGATGCAAAACAACTACTAAGATACTACAAAGAGAAGCACAACATCTGCAAAGAGACTACAAAAAGATGCAACAATTACAAAGATACTACAAAGACATACAAAAACTACTAAGAGATGCAAAACAACTACAAAGAGTCTACAAAGATGAACAAAACAACAGAGACTATAAAAGAGATGCAACAACTATAAATATACAACAAAGACATGCTAAACAACTACAAAGAGATGCAAAAAACTACAGAGACTACAAAGAGACACAAAACAACTACAAAGAGACTACAAACAGATGCAAAACAACTACAAATAGATGCAAACACTACAAAGAGACACAAAACAACTACAAAGATATTACAAACAGATACCAAACAACCACAAAGAGACACAAACAACCACAAAGAGATACAAAACAACTACAAATAGATGCAAAACAACTACAAAGAGACTACAAAGGGATGCTAAACAGCTACAAATATACAACAAAGAGATGCTAAACAACTACAAAGAGATGCAAAAAACTACAGACTACAAAGAGACACAAAACAACTACAAAGAGACTACAAACAGATGCGAAACAACTACAAATAGATGCAAACACTACAAAGAGACACAAAACAACTACAAAGATATTACTAACAGATACCAAACAACCACAAAGAGATGCAAAACGACTACAAAGAGACATAAAACAACTCCGGGGCTGTTTTTCTATTGCCTGAATTAACAAAGAAAGTTTATTATTTATTTTTTTATTATTATTTAAGTATTATTTGTTTTGCGGCTGACGTGATCTAGATGTTTAACTGTAATGTGATCCGACCCGGCTCGGTCTGCTCGGGCCAGATGGTTCACATTTTAGTCCAGATCAAATCTGCTCCCTTTTCAGCTCGGCCCCCCAAACCTCCGAACGCTAAGCCCAATAATCTGAGCATTGTAGTCGACGCAGTTTCAGCATCAGGATTATAGAAGTAGGCTAATGTATTCACATACTGCTCCTGTTCTCACCACACTGACCGCTGCTAGTATTATTATTATTATTCTGCTTTATGTCTCTGCTCATGATTAAAACGTTCCTTCACTGTTTACTGACGGCGACGGCATCCATCAGCTCAGAGAAATGTAGCGCGGGGCGAGAGGGAGAGTCAATTACCCATAAAGCACCTCTCTGCCTCTCTGTTGTTATTGTGCTGAGAGATGACAGCCTCCTCTTTCAGGCCTCCATTAAAGCAATGGTCCTCTTTCACATGTCAGCTGGCAGAGCAAATCCTGCTCCTCTCGCTCCTCCTGAGGCCTTTATGAGGAGAGAACGGGCTCTCAGCAGGCCTCCAGTCTGTCCTCCATCAATGAAGAAGAAGAGGAGGAGGAGGAGGAGAGGGGGGGCAGCAGCGTCTGAAAGAGCCCTTTAGATTTCCCCTCAAAAGAATACTGATTCATTGGCCCAAAACAAAGCCTCCTCTAGCCTGGTTTCATTTCTCTAAAGCTGAACACAGATTCCACGCCACGTCTTAGGAGCCGACCCCCCCCCCCCCCGCCACATAGCCCCCCGCCCTGAATAGAAACTCATCTGCATAAGAAAACAATGAAATCTCAGCATGAAGAAAAGGAGTGGGATGCTCCCTTTGGTTCAAAACTAGGAGCAACATTTAGAGGAAGTTCCTCCTGAATCTCAGAGTTCACTCTCACATCCGGACGCCAACATGAGACACACTTTAAAGTTTGTTTTCAGGGTCAGAAACAAAAATGTGTGAATGTTGGAGGTTGTGGCTGATCGCTGTGGCGAGGACATGAAGACATTTAACAGCTCAAACGTGAAAACAAATATTTAAAGATAATTCAGTTTTTGTTTTTCCCATTTTTTTTTTGCAGTTGGTAGAAAAGTGACTTTTGGAGAATGAGCTTTAGTTTAAATAAAATAAAAAAATCTGAAGCTATAAATGCATTAAGAACTTGAGTTGAGCTTCTCCAGCTGACTATAACAAACAACAACAACAACAACAACAACAGTATGAAACTGAGCCAGAGGATAAAACATCTGCACATCTGCCACTTCTATACATAATTTCTCTTTCTGGACCACGTAGAAAAACCACAGATTTGATTAGAACACTATTTATGTTATTATATTTTATTATTACTATTATAAAATTACATGAATAAACTCCATCCCAACAGTTCTGAACTTTCTTTCTTTTCTTTTTTTATTAACAATCACAAAACTAAACAAAGAAAAATCACGCAAAACCAGAAAAAACATAAAAATCAAACCTATTAAGCCACAAATATTAAAACAAACATTCTCATTTATCACCAACATAAGAATAAGAAAGAAGATAAATCCTACTCTTGACACACAAAGTAATGAAACTGCCTATCAGAAAATATATATGAGGAAAATACATTTATATATTCTCGGCTACAATAAACTTGTCCCGTGTTTTAAGTTATAAAATCCTTCCAAAATACAGTTTAAGTAACTTCTTCTTTCTGAATTCAAGAAATCCACCCTTCAGAATACACATCAGAATCAAGATTTCAAATATATAAATAATATAAGTTAGCTGAAAGATTATTTTATATTATAATTATTTTCATCACTGATTAATCTACAGATAAATTCATTAAAATAATTATAAATAAAAAAATTAAATAGTTGTTTTGCTTGTTTTATCCGACCAACAGTTCAGAAATATATTCAGTTTAATAATATCCAACATCATTTATATATCAATATAAATCCTCACATTTAAGAAAGAAGAAGCGTTTTTGCTTGAAAAAGTGACTCAAATGATTAATTAAATAAATATTAAAAAGTTGCAAATTAATTATCTGCTGCTCAGTTAATCATCTCATCTCTAATTATTAGTTTCTATAAATGAAAGCAGTTGCAGTGAAACGTGATAAAAAGATAAAAACTTACTTGCTGAGCTCAGAGGAGCAGCCGGTCAATCTGAGGAGTCG